>NC_136910.1:26350401-26427070 GCF_949606895.1 Notothenia rossii | reverse complement strand
TGCCCCGGCACTAAGACCACCAAAGACGACAAGACCCGGCTGGAGGAGCAGCAGACCACCATCGAGGACCTGCGGCGCCTGGTGACCCGCCTGATGGACGAGAACCAGCACCTGCGCTCGGAAAACGCCCGGCTGCGATCCGAGGCCACCGACGCAGACTTTGTGGAGTGCTCCGAGCTCTGGGGGAACTCACAGGCAGGGGGGGAACAGGTTAGGAGGAGCACGGGCGGGAAGGGGAAGGAGATCGCCATCCCCCAGCTGCCCCCGCTGGAAATGCCCGCGCAGGAGGACCTGTGTCTGGACGACCTGCCCCTTCTGGAGCTGCCCGAGGACATCCAGAACGAACTGAAGGAGCTGCTGGACAGGGACAAGCTGTGAACACACACACACACACACACACACACACACACACACACACACACACACACACACACACACACACACACACACACACACACACACACACACACACACACACACACACACACACACACACACACACACACACAGGCACCAGGGTTGAGTTTGGATGCCAAAATGTTTGTCATGTGACCCGGGGCTGTCACAGAGCTATAATGAAACCCCCTACTGAGTGCAGTAATAATGATGATGCAGGGGGGGGACTTGTGCGAGTTATTTTTTTATTTCATAGTCTGGAATTAAATTACTGATTATTTCAGTGCTTCGAATGCTAAATGATAGTGCTTTTTAGCTATAAGATGATAATTAACATAATGTTTTGGGCTTTTTGCAAATGCTGGCACGGTGGAAAGCATCCCTCTAACTTCCTGTTGGGGGGGATTTTGGCCAACACATGAATGCCAGCGGCTGTAGAGTTTGATTATATACAAATATCATTTTGTTGACATTAATTAAGTTAGTAAACATTAAGTTACCAATAAGATAACGTTATTGAATTATTTTATTGTTAGATTTTTTTTTTAATTATTTTTGCTATCACAATAGATTTTGTATTGCCCTTATTTCTTTTTTTCTTGCACCAGAGCCTGAGATTCAGTTCTTTCTGTTTGCCTCTTTCAGAAACAAATAAGAAAATGAATGTGGGATGTTAAAACACATCAT
This sequence comes from Notothenia rossii, assembly GCF_949606895.1. NCBI lineage: Eukaryota > Metazoa > Chordata > Actinopteri > Perciformes > Nototheniidae > Notothenia > Notothenia rossii. The sequence goes on along the minus strand of NC_136910.1, from coordinate 26,425,987 downwards.
TGCTTGAAACTTGATGAATAAAATCAACTGAGATTCTTTTGAAATGTTCAAATTTTTTCAATCCGACATGAAGTTCTCTAGTTTTTTTTAATTCATGTTCTTCTAAGAATCCAGGAGACAATCATGGACTTTTGGCCCTGCAGTAAAACACCTGCTTCACCAGCTGTGGAGTATTTAAGCTACTTCCTTTTCCTCTGTCGTCAGTTTGAGAGATGAAGCAGAACCAACACCTGATGTTACACTGATTGCTCCATGAGGGAGAGTGGAGAGCGACACATGTGGAATGTGTCTGAACTGCTCCTGAAGGGCATTATTGGACCACACACACACACGGATCATGTTCAGAGCATACTGCTGTTTCTGAGGAACAACTACTCTGCTGCACTTTTTTATTTGATTTGAGTGTACTTGAATTAAAGGCTTCAATTATAATTTTTGTGTGTGATGTGAATTTTTATTTTGGCTGCCAAAGAGAGAGTTAACTGATGTTCTTGTGCAGCAATAGCAACACACACACACAGCTGCATCTTTCATATTTCTCTACTAAGAAGCGCAGAAAGTGTTTGGCGTGTTCTAGCCTTTAACCACACATCACTTTCCAACCGTTTCTGAGACGTTAGAATGAGCATCTCCGGGGACCCGGTGTGTCCCCGGAGACTAGAGGAGCTGAGACAACTCATTGACTAATGAATCAGAAAATGTCATATTTAAGAGTGCTAACTTATCTATTTTTTTACAGCAAACATGAACTGGCTTCTGACTGTGTTTTACATCATTGAAGTGAATCATTGTGACATTTGAAGATGACATATTTTGCTTTACGAATTTGAGATGAGCATTTTTTCTTTCAATTCTGATTTGAAGATAAACTGTTAAACTAATAATTGGAACTGGATTGGATGAATTGATTATGAAAATAAAGACACACCCCAATGTGGCACTACAGATTTTAGCTGCATCACATGCTGTGGTCACATCAGATATGGTGTGCTTACTTCCTGTTTATACCTTATGGTAATGAAGAGAAAGGAAATGCAGCTCTCACAGCTTGCATCATCTTTCAAACTCATCGATGTTCAGGATGAAGGAAGCTGCTGCGGTTTCTCTAGGGATCAGTTGTGTGCAGACAGAGGTTTGGAGATGTAATGAAGGGAAGAAGAGGACAGGAACAACAAGTGAGGCCTGTCCCTCTGCAGGAGAGCAAAGTGAACATTGTAATAAGCAGTCTGACGCTAATCCTGTTGGCTTCTGTTTCATGTCAAAGAAGTGCAGATTGTTGTCATGACAATGCATTTATCCCTTTATCTGTCCTGACTCCTGGACAGGGCCGTGGGAGCGGAAAGCTAAAAAAGGTCCATGGGAAGTCTATAAACAATCAAATGTGTCATAATGAAATAAAAAAAAAGTTGTACTCATGTAACAGGACTGGGAAGATAAAGAGGAAAGTGGTAGTGCAGCAATCAGAGGCAGTGTTCAAATCCAAAAAAAGCCTTTATTGCTATTGTTAGAAATTAAAATCAATGTTTTAATGGGGAAATGTAGTTTAAACATGCCGTCAGTTTTAATGCTCTTTTATACTGAAAAACCAGAAATTCTTGTGCACAAGCAGTTAAGCTTTTATTCTGAAAATCCTTCATCTCCGGTTAGCATTTAGCATGTGGCTAATATACGATTTCCTAAAGAGGTGAATTTAGTAGCGAAATTATATGGAGTGGTGCAAACCGAAGCCTACTGACTTAACACTACAACTATAGATGTCGAGATACTACCATGCTGAATATTAAATGAAGGTACAGTTTATTTGAATACATTATTGTTTACAGACGAGAGTAGCATGTGACAACATCCGGAATGACCGGAAACCAAACGAGCCGAGAAGTATTGTTTATTGATTACAGCGTTTAGAATGTGTTAAATGAAAAGTGATGAAAGAGAATATGAGGAGAAACGGCGTGTTAAGCATATATTGAATGTGAAAAGAACCTATCCTCTGTTTAAATGCAATAACGGACATTGGAGACGAGGCGAGCCGGCTGGCGGGGAGGAGCCAGCAGAGGATATATAAACAGCACCGGAGGAGAGATCCATGCTCTTCTCTTCCCTATCGAGGAGAGCCAGATCACAGCTGTTTTTCTGCCGGAACAATATTCTGTCTGTAACACTACCGCGCCTTTTTTAATTAAAGTACCCAATTGAACTTTCACAGAGACTCCATTTAGTCTCCTATTTTAAAGCTTCTCTCCTGGTCGGGAGAATAACGAACACAGTTAACAATCTGGTGAGTTCCCTGACGTGATCTCGCTGACCGAGGAGAGAAAACCAACCGGCTGTTTCCTGGAGACGCTTGCAGCCATTCGACACACAAGAGCTCAAATCAATCGGTAAGAAGATGCCTGTTATGACAAAGATTCTTCACTAGTTAAACTAGGCAAAGTTAGATTTGTGTGTTTGATGGCAGCCGGCTGATCCTGAAAATAGCTGTGCATTTTAATGTTAAAACAACCCAAATTGATAAAAAAATCACTCTAAAACCACGAGGCGTTGTTTTGTCACAAGCAGGGTGAGTTCACACTTTCTTTTGTTCCATTAACCCTGCATGCTATTAACCACGTGTGGGTGTTGAATTTTAAATATATAGTGTGTGGACATTGTACTTCGGATAGGTGCCTTGCTGCTTTCACATGGGTGTCTCTTGTTACGTTAATAGTTAGTTAGCCTATGACGTAAGGGTATATAGCCCATTTGACGATTTTTTGTTAAGATCTGGAGACATAGCGAATCGGTTAAGGGCCGAGAAAGTGAAAACCAGCGGGGCATAGTGAATCAACTAAGGGTTAAGACCGAAGTCAGTGCTTTAAAGAAAGTCCTTTTCAAGAAAGGCTTGGTTAAGGTCTAAGCCTTTATCAGTGGTTAAAACTGTTCTGTTTAAAAAAAGATATTGCGGGTGGGTTACGGTAATCGGAGTTACAGCAGCAGTGCAGTAATAAGACGACGGTCTATTATCAGTGGCTGATAGGTCTCCATATTAGTCCCAGTTTGGCGTGTCCAAATAGCAACAGTTAACCATAGTCGACTATAAAGTCAAATATTACGTGAACAGGTTTATAGCTAGTGCGTAAGGGTTCCTAACTTTAAGGGATGATATCAATAAGATAAAGCCCATAGTCGACTATAAAGTCAAATATTACGTGAACAGGTTTATAGCTAGTGCGTAAGGGTTCCTAACTTTAAGTGATGATATCAATAAGATAAAGCCCATTTTTTTCATAGTAAGCTAGATAGAAATGTTGTTATTTTAAACTAAGTGTTTTTTTGGCTTGGATTTCAGGGTTTATAATACCACACCAGTGGTTTACTTTGTTACGGTTCGTTTAAAGATCACCTCGCCATTGTTTAAACTCCCACCTGAGAGCCGCATGGACAAATCTCTTTGTCTACAGGTCAGAGTGTGAAATAATCGGGTGCCATCTTGTTTACACCCCACATGTGGGAAAACAAAGACAGGGCAATCGCCATTTCGTGAAATGCAAATTCAATTTGCTCCTTTTGCTTTGAATTTGCATTTACACAGAGCATCCACCAATTAGAAGTAGCAGAGTAGAACATTTAGCAGACTATTTTTGTAATTATGAGAAGGATACAGTTTACAAGTGATGTTGTTCCCCCACACAGAAAACTATTGTGTCCACACAACTAGTGAGGTCAAGATGTGACGGAGCGACAGAGACTGGCCCAACATTTTCCAGCCAGTACATAGATAGACCCCGTCAGAAGACCGGGGCTGTGTTTAAAGGGGAACTTCATTTATTCTTAGCCAGAAGTGCAGTTTTTAATCAAACAATTATGTGATTTATGGAGTCAGATTACATTTTTCTCATAAACACAATTTTATAATCGGTCTGAAGTATCTGTTTTAAGGCATGAGCCGCAGATTAAATAACATAACACTGATGAAGAAGTTGTAGGGTTTTTACAACAGTTTCAAGAATCAGTCTTTATTTATTTATTCTTGAGTAACTTTACTGATTTATAGTGTAGTGCGTAAGGCAATATCTCATTATGAGTGAGGAGCACCAGCCCTTCATGCAGGTCACCCTCTGTGAGAATAGTTCATATTTTCCCTCCAGTTTGGAGACAGATTATTTTATCATATGTTAGTTCAGCAGTGTCAACCAATCCTCTAATCCTAGAGTTATTGAGACGCATTAGCGACACCAGGGGTATTGTTTTTCGCAGCAACGATGATGCATAATGCCATGACAAAAGCCATTATTGAAACAAAGCCATTATTGAAACAAGTAAACTATTAGAAGTGCTAATGGGAAATGTTTTGTGAATATGCATTTATGCCATCAGAAAGCCATACATCATATGATATTTTTGTACGCCTTGTGGGTACACGGAGAATTTATATTTATTTAATGCAACGTTATGGGTTTTACATGTCCTGTTCAGAATAGGGTAATCATTGCAATATTAATTGAGCACTTTATGCTCAAAGGAGGGAGTGTCATGATTATACAGATATGTTGATTTCAGTGACGTAGTTAATAAATAATAACATGTAGTCAACAATAGGTCATAAAACAACAAGAGGTATGCCGAAGCTTGGGCCTTCTCCAAGGAGGGAGTGGTCCAGTTTTAGATATTAGACAAATAGAAGTGGATGAATATGTCAGAACTCTAGTAATATTATGCAAGTTTTGTCTACACAGCAGGCTAGGAAAACTACAGAGATACCAGACGAGACACCAGAAGAGACTCCTGGTCGGCCAGGTGATTGGGTGAGGGTGAAAGTTCACAAAAGACAGTGGGCTCATCCCCGGTGGACGGAAGCGTGAAAGGTTGTAACAAACTTCACACGCACTCCGGTTTAAAGGTAAAGAAAAAGGAGCAAATTGACACCACCTCACACATTGTCACCCTTCACTGGCAACTTCCAGAACATTATTGGGAGTTAGGACTGATTTGGCAGAGCTGGAACAAAACAATAAATAGAAATAAGATAAAGATAGAAACAGCTCAAAAGACAAATTGTCTATAGATTTTTATAGATTGTACATTAATGTGAAAACCTATTTTTTTGTTTTACATCTGAAAAAGAGTCCAATTTTTTGTATGTTATTTTTGGACTCGTTATTTAAATTCTGTAACGGACACAACCAGGGATAAAATAGAGATGATGACGAGAACAAAGCCAAACCAATTGTGGGGTCCCCTAGGGATAAGAGTACACAGGCTACTAACCCAAAAGTACAGCTTTGTACGTACAAACTCTATGAACAAAATTTCCTAGCAGACAGTGGCGACATTGCAGATATGTCCAGTCACCAAAGTTACTTATGTTCTAAATAACAGTGAGATTTAAAGTGATGGAGAAAATATGGAGACGTTCCTTTATAGTGTGTGAAATATGTGGTGCTTGAAGCATCTAGGTATTTAAATGTATGGAAGAAAGTGGTTTCCTGAAAGAGTTAATTGGAGTAAACATGTTACAGTGGGTGAAAACAATGTTTAGGGATATGGTACAATTATTAGAAAACATTAACTGGGCTTAGATGACATTTAACATCAAAGAAAGATAGTATGGTTAGGAAAATAGAGTGGGAAAGATTGGATTTATTTTACCTCAGTGTGTTAACTATAGATAATGCGTCCCGAGATCTCTCTTTCTCTATCTCTCCGCCTGTCAGAACGCTACGACCCCAACTTCCAAGCAGACAAAAGACCTCACCACGGAAGACTCCTCCTCCTCCATCGAACAGACAGAGAAGCAGAGCTGAACCAACAATGACAAGACTTTATCCAGAACCATCTCCACCTGAGGAATCCAGAACTACAGGTGACATAAAAAGGCACACTCTCATCGGTCCCCCACAGGACATGAAGTTCCAAGCTGAGCCACAAGATTTGGACACAAGAGCAGAGTGTGGGACATGAGAGCAGAATACGCCCTCCATGCAACAAAGTAGAGACTAAAGGAGGAGATGAAAAGCAAAGCAAATGGGACACTGAAAAGAGTTACAGCGGAAGGGTCCAAGCGCAGATGGACTGAGGAGAAGGTGGACGGAGAAGAGGACAGGACGGAGGAGTTGGCATGGTCCGGCAGAACGTGAGGGGGTCGTGGCTTGACAACCAGAGGGGGAGAGAAGGAAAACGGGAGTGAGTGAGTTTACACATAAACACACTTATTCACCAACGAGAAATACGTAAAGAAAAATATTTATTAGCCATGAATTATCAATTGGTGAATTTATAAAGAAAGAAAGAGGAAACTATTAAATAACCCTAAAAACACACTGAGGGTAGAACATATTATTCAATCTTTTCATCATATGAACAAATTATTCTTTAAGAGTTTTTTTTATTCATGTGTGAATGTGGGTAAGATTTAATTTGTTACTTTATTTGTATGGAAAATGTTAAAGGTAGAGCTAGTACCAAGCCAAAGATAGTGTTCCAATCTAGAGTATTGATTTCTCCATTGTAGCATGGTTATTACCTCAGGAGGGAAGATTAGGGTGGAAATAACAGTTGTTTTTTGTCCAAGATGTAGAGTTTTAAAAAGACAAAAGAGAGATTGCACATTTTAATTTAAAAAAACTAATATAATTGGGAGTAATACATGGGGGGCCTTGGATCACTCATTGTGATGGTGCATATTTTACAACAAATATCGTTCAGGGAGAAGGGGTCGCTCGACCCACCCTGCAGATGTTTTAAATCTTACTTGCAGCTTCAGAGGGAGCGCACGGCACCAGAGTATGAGTTTTAAAAGACAAGCGCCACCAGCTCCTAAAGGTCATCCATTCAATCAGTGATGACCTGACTTTTAGAGATGTTATTTAAAGGAGAAACATATCTGCCATTGGTGTAAATTCCTGAATTGAACTGCAAACCATTAATGAAATGACTTCTGTTTTAAAGTTCTTGTTAAAGGAGGGAGTAATTATCACATGCTCTAGCACCCAAGGTTCTGTTAAAGGGGTTAGCATAGCTATTTAAGTAGACAAGAATTGAAAATAAATTAGTATAATGAGTTATTGATATTCCACTGGTTCTCACACCATTTCAGGGACTTTATCACTGCATTAGAACAGACCACCAGTAATGAGAAGGAACTTTTAAGTGATGAAACTCTACAACTGTTGTAACTGACCAAAATCTTTTCCCAGAAATGACTGTCTAGAATGCCGTACCCCAGAGTAGAACGTACCGATTGATCACGACGGCCCCTTCTAGAGAACATATTACTTTCATACCTTAAATGGTATGAAAGGAGGGAGGGTACATTTCTCATGAGGAGATAATTACAAATGCTAGCAGAACAAGACGACCAACCCCCGTATACAGATGTTGATGACAATGATGAGTTAGTTTAAATGATATGGATGTTCGGAGATGAGATTGATCAATGAATGTCCAGCTGATGTGATTCTTTACATTATGAAATCATGTGAAGAAGTGAGCAAAATAAAATGCTAAAATGGAGTGAATCCATTTCAATTTATTTTATACTATTCCAAGATAGTGTATTTTTATTTTCAATTTATTTTATACTATACCAAGATGGTCTATTTTATTTGACTTTACTATTTTATTGCTATTCTAAAATGGTTTATTTCTTTTCACTTTGTAAAAACAAGTGCCTTAACACTGAGCGTGGTATGAGAACGGTTTCTGTGAAAGGAGGGACGAAGAAATGTTCTGATACCAAGCCATTGCTGCTATTTTGAAGAATGATATTGAATGTAAACACTATAAGTTATGCACAAGGGAAAACTTTTATGTTTGAACACAGACAAGAATTTATTTGGTATTTTTGTAAAGCCGGCTGTAAAACCATTCCATTTGATTGTATGTTTGTTAATATGAGATATGTAATATGCAAAGTTCAGATGAAGAACTCATTGATTTCAGTATTATACACACCTTTTAGGTGTGTAAGGAGGGACTGTTAGAAATTAAAATCAATGTTTTAATGGGGAAATGTAGTTTAAACATGCCGTCAGCTTTAATGCTCTTTTATACTGAAAAACCAGAAATTCTTGTGCACAAGCAGTTAAGCTTTTATTCTGAAAATCCTTCATCTACGGTTAGCATTTAGCATGTGGCTAATATACGATTTCCTGAAGAGGTGAATTTAGTAGCGAAATGATATGGAGTGGTGCAAACCGAAGCCTACGGATTTAACACTACAACTATAGATGTCGAGATACTACCATGCTGAATATTAAATGAAGGTACAGTTTATTTGAATACATTATTGTTTACAGACGAGAGTAGCATGTGGCAACATCCGGAATGACCGGAAACCAAACGAGCCGAGAAGTATTTTTTAGAGTATTGATTACAGCGTTTAGAATGTGTTAAATGAAAAGTGATGAAAGAGAATATGAGGAGAAACGGCGTGTTAAGCATATATTGAATGTGAAAAGAACCTATCCTCTGTTTAAATGCAATAATGGACATTGGAGACGAGGCGAGCCGGCTGGCGGGGAGGAGCCAGCAGACGATATATATAAACAGCACCGGAGGAGAGATCCATTCTCTTCTCTACCCTATCGAGGAGAGCCAGATCACAGCTGTTTGTCTGACGGAACAATATTCTGTCTGTAACACTACCGCGCCTTTTTTAATTAAAGTACCCAATTGAACTTTCACAGAGACTCCATTTAGTCTCCTATTTTAAAGCTTCTCTCCTGGTCGGGAGAATAACGAACACAGTTAACACTATCAAACTCAAAAAGACCTCCAATAAACAAAGACCGGGCCGCTAACCGACTTACCGAAACGTTTCCTCACACTGGGAGCCTCCTGCTCCCTCCATGTGCCGCACACAACTGAGCAACTCTGTACTCTGTAGTGATGGGAATTATGGCTCTTTGAAGGGAGCTCCGTTCCTCTCAAATGCCCCTTTCACACCAACGCGTTTTCAGCTCCGGCTCGGAGCTGGAGCATGGATGTATAATAAGAACTGGATACAGCGTGGGAGGCGGGGCCTCATTCATTCCTATGAGAGTTTCTCATTAGCACATGATGATAAAATCATAGATATATATAAACACTAGATGGCTCATGGGAGATTTTCCAGCGTAGCTCACCGGCCGCCATCTTGCTACAGTCAACAGCTACTCTGGTACGCGCTATGGTAGCTGTTGTAAGGTGAGTGATCTGCACAAAAATACTCTTAAATCGCTGAAATCTTGACTGATTTACAAACGGTTTGGTTTATTATAAACATTATTAGCATGGCTATGGAACAGGATGCTTGGACATGTTGAAATTGCAGCTTTTTCTTTTTGTATGTGCCGTGGTTGTATTTATTAGCTGGCTAATAACAAGAGGCTGTGAGTGAGACCTAGTATTACAAAGTTGACCAAACAACTTTACACCAGTGGGAGAGGCGTAACTGCTCTTTCTTTTCAACATAACTTAAATTACACATGATTTCTTCCAAGTTGTTTGGCTTGTTAAAAACATCTTACATTTTAGATACATTATGATACAGGAAATTGCTGGCTTTGTGTTTACAGAAGTATCTGACTATGCCGGACTTTTTTGCAGCCTGTTCTAAGATGCTCTAATAACCGCAGTCTGCAAACAAGAACCCGTGGAATCACCTTTCACGTGTAAGATATGACAATATTATGACTATAATTAGGATAATCGTTAATTAGTTAGTGGATGTATGTACATTACAAGTACCCCAAAAATATGATAATTTCGTTGTCTATTTCTGTCCTTACCCTTAATGTTAAAGGAAAGAAGGGAGGACAATGTTGACAATAATTTATATATCTGGCTACCTTTCTCATGTTTTTAAGGTTTCCCAAAACCGGAGAAAGGAGGAGGCAGTGGGAAGTTGCCCTAAGAAGGGATGGTTTTGTTTCCTTTGGCAGGACACTGCTCTGCAGTGATCACTTCAGTTGTGAGGACTTTGACAGGATGGAGCAGACTGTCCGGCTTAAAGATGGTGTTGTGCCAACAATATTCAGCTTCCCAGCTCATCTTCAAAGGGTATGTGTATCATTGGCCTACAAGAATTCAAGGTGTATAAGATTGATATATAAATATGTGATTAAATGTCACACTTTAGTTTTTCTTTCTGCAAGTTTAGGAATAAATAATGTGTTGTGTATTACAGCACATTTTAAACACTCAAAATGTCTTTAATTATGTTTATTTTAGCCGGAAGCAACAAGAAGCACAACCACTTCAAGAAGAGCGGAAGATGAACCTCAGCCTAATGTTGTGAGTATTCTGAATGTGGCCAAGACCAGAGAGATGGTCATTGATTTCAGGAGGGTGAGGACGTCTCCTCTACCCCTGTTCATTCTGGGAGAGGATGTGGCTGTTGTGGAGGACTACAAATACCTGGGAGTGCACTTAGAACACTGACAACACTGACGCTGTGCACAAGAAGGGGATGAGCAGACTCTATTTTCGGAGGAAGCTGAGATCCTTCCACGTGTGCAGCAAGATGCTGGAGATCTTCTACCGGTCTGTTTTAGTCAGTGCTCTCTTCTTTGCTGCGGTCTGCTGGGGGGGCAGCATAAGAGCCGGTGACAACAGCAGGATCAATAAACTGATCAGGAAAGCTGGGTCTGTCATCGGCATCAAGCTGGACCCCTATGAAGCTGTGGTGGAGAGGAGGACACTGAACAGGCTGTTGTCCATCATGGATAACCCCACCCATCCTCTCCACCTGCAGCTGGACAGTCAGCGGAGCTCCTTCTCCAACAGACTGCTGCAGCTCCGCAGTGCCATAACTCTGTACAACAAATCACCTCTGGCTGGAAGATAACTCTCTGCTCCATAGTTTTTCTTGAATATAACCACGTTGTACATTTTACACATATATAATCTGTTCAATATTTAATATTTAACATTAATATTCCATATGCCTTATATTTATGTATATGTATATTAGATATATATATAATATCCTGCCGAACTCAACATGTATATTTTCCTCTTTCTTTATTTTCTTTATTTTTCTTGCTTATTTCTAATTTATTGTAAAATGCCTTGTCCCTTATGCTGCTGTAACTAAAAATGTTTATCAAATGTACCCAAATTGGGATCAATAAAGTACTATCTTATCTTATCATATTTGCATGTGGAATGTCACTAACAAATGAGAGCATCATTTGGCTTGTCATATTAAATCCTTTATCTCGGTGGTACCCAGGAAGGTCTATGATGCAGTTACTCGGAGAGCCCAATATAATTTGAGGTGGTACTCAGTGTAAAAGGTTTGAGAACAACTGGCCATCTCACTTGCTCTATGTCACTCATACACTTGAATAAACATGTGCAAACATTGAAACTACACCCAGGGGTTGGCAACCTTTACAATCAAAATAGCCATTTTTGTCCAGAGCCTCAAAACATATTTTTGCCTTATAAGGGGACAAGCCTATTAAGATCAATTTCTTAAAAGTACGCCGAGTTGTGTTTTCTGTTGGAGAACGTAAAATAAAATTAGGCTCACAGTATTGATAAGTGGACATTGAATTGTTAAAAAAGTAACTTATTAATTTCCATATTACTATGATTTATATATTCATATATTTTGCCAAAGGTACCAGAGCACCCTAGGCAGAAGGTCCATGATCGATTTCGTTATCGTATCATCGGACCTGAGGCCGTATGTTTTGGACACTCGGGTAAAGAGAGGGGCGGAGTTGTCAACTGATCACCATCTGGTGGTGAGTTGGGTCGAGTGGGGGGGGAACCATCCAAGCTGTGTACAGTAAGGATGGGACGTTGTTGAACTCAACTGATGGAGTGTTAGGATGTTGGAAGGAGCACTTTGAGGAACTCCTGAACCCGACAACTCCGCCCTCTATGTTAGAGGCAGAGCTGGAGTATGACGGGGGATCGACACCAATCTCCCGGGGGGAGGTCACTGAGGTCGTCAAACAACTTCACAGTGGCAAAGCCCCGGGGGTGGATGAGATCCGCCCAGAAATGCTGAAGGCTCTGGGTGTTGAGGGACTGTCATGGTTGACACGTCTCATCAACGTTGCGTGGAAGCCGGAAACAGTACCGAAGGAGTGGCAGACCGGGGTGGTGGTTTCCAATGGCTTCATCGGTCTGCGACCTTCAGCACTCACTGGATCGGTTCGCAACCGAGTGTGAAGCGGCTGGGATGAGGATCAGCACCTCCAAATCTGAGGCCATGGTTCTCAGCAGGAAACCGATGGACTGTCCACTCCAAGAAGGGAATGAGTCCTTACCCCAAGTGAAGGAGTTCAAGTATCTCGGGGTCTTGTTCTCGAGTGAGGGAACAATGGAGCGTGAGATGGGTCGGAGCAGCGGGAGCGGTACTGCAGTCGCTTTACCGCACCGTTGTGACGAAAAGGGAGCTGAGCCAGAAGGCAAAGCTCTCTGTCTACCGCGCCATTTTCGTTCCTACCCTCACCTATGGTCATGGAGGATGGGTCATGACCGAAAGAACGAGATCGCGGGTACAAGTGGTCGAGATGGGTTTTCTCCGCTGGGTGGCTGGTGTCTCCCCTAGGGATAAGGTGAGAAGTTCGGTCATCAGGGAGGGACTCGGAGTTGAACCCCTCCTCCTTCGCGTCGAAAGGAGCCAGTTGAGGTGGTTCGGGCACCTAGTTAGGATGCCACCTGGGCGCCTCCCTAGGGAGGTGTTCCAGGCACGTCCAGCTGGGAAGAGACCAAGGGGTAGACCTAGGACCAGGTGGAGGGATTATATCTCTTCGCTGGCCTGGGAGCACCTTGGGATCCCCCAGTCAGAGCTGGTTGATGTGGCCAGGGAAAAGAAAGTTTGGGGCTCTCTGCTGCAACTGCTACATCCGCGACCCGACCACGGATAAGCGCGAGAAGATGTTGGATGGATGGATTTTGCCAAAGCAACAGAGAGCCACTGGAGAGAGGCGAAAGAGCAGCAAGCGGCAGGGCACTGACCACCCATATGCATTGCCTGCTTGCCCCAAGGCTATAAAGGCCAAACTCAACGGAGCCTCAGCGAGTTTGAGGAAACTGCAGCGGGAGAAGACCAATGCCTTGGCGAGAGAAAGGAGGGCCAAGAAAAACATGCAGGCTCTTCTGGAGGATGTTGGTTTGGTTCTTCTGATAAAGGTGTGAATATCTAAATAATATACCACCATATGCTATTGTCATTAGTTGTGTCCCTGTTCTTCAAGCTAAGGCATTGCTAAATTAACAACTCTTGGCTTACAGAGTGGTAACATGAGACCGATTTTTATATATAAAATATAAATATATTTTTATTTTATAATTTATTTTAAATATTAACAATATAATAACATAAATGGAAATACCGGCAAATATTTAATATAAATACCTTGTGTGTGTGTGTGTATAGCTATTGCTTTATCTGCTTAATGTTATTTTCATAAGAAAGTCCATGATTATAAGTATGCAGTATCATAACTACATCTTTGATGTTTATAAAAAACCAAACCGTTTGAAAATTGGTTGAAAATTGAGCAAGCTATAGTTATTTAAATAGTAAACCATTAATGTTATGAATGAGAGCACTGCCTGTAGCAAGATGGCGGCCATGTGGCAACGTCGGTCTCCGTTGGCCAGCAGCGCGGGTGAGTCATCTAGTGTTTATATTAGTGGTGGGCCGTTATCGGCGTTAACGTGCTGCGTTAACGTGAGACAATTGTCGGCGATAAAAAAAAATATCGCCGTTAATCTATTCTCAAAGTTGGGTTGGGAGCTGGGTCTATACTACGCAAGCTATGATGACTTTCACTTTGATAATTTAGCGCGGATGTATACCTAGCCGAATTGCACTGTAGGGGGCGAGATCGAGTCTTTGACCTGTGTTTCTTCTACGGTCTATGGATCTGACCCCGGTCAAATCAGCCACATTAAACGTGACATGCTAACATGGATACAGCAGGTATGAAGCCGCCGGGTTTGCTTCAGGGGAAATTTATTTTTAAGAAGCTTCCCGATGGAAACCTCGACAAAAATAAGGTTGTTTGCACCTTGTGCAATGCGGAATTAGTTTACTGTAGGAGTTCATCCAGTCTCAAGTACCACCTAAACGCAAAGCATCCCTTAGCTAATGCGGAAGATGCCGGGCCAAGCACTGATGTAGCGCGGGGGAAGACTCGTCGTCAAACAACTATGTTTGAGTGCAACCGAGGCAAGCCCGTCAGCACAGCTCTATCAGCCAAGCTAACTAGTCTCCTCGCTCAGTGGATTGCCACCAGCTGCAGGCCCATTAGCGTGGTTGAAGATGACGGGCTCGAGCTTGTTCTCCAGGCGGCCACAGGTGACCCATCTTACAAACTACCTGCGAGGCGAACTATCATGAGGAGAATACATGACCAGCACGCAGAAGAGAAAGCTACGAAAGTTGAGAAGATGGTAGAGGCGAGGTCTGTAGCACTGACTGGGGACCATTGGACGTCCGTTAACAACGACAACTACATCGGCGTTACAGTACACCTCATCGATGCTAGCTGGGAACTTCACTCCTTCGCTTTAGGTATGCTACTGTTAGAAATTAAAATCAATGTTTTAATGGGGAAATGTAGTTTAAACATGCCGTCAGTTTTAATGCTCTTTACCATGCTGAATATTAAATGAAGGTACAGTTTATTTGAATACATTATTGTTTACAGACGAGAGTAGCATGTGACAACATCCGGAATGACCGGAAATCAAACGAGCCGAGAAGTATTGTTTAGAGTATTGATTACAGCGTTTAGAATGTGTTAAATGAAAAGTGATGAAAGAGAATATGAGGAGAAACGGCGTGTTAAGCATATAGTGAATGTGAAAAGAACCTATCCTCTGTTTAAATGCAATAACGGACATTGGAGACGAGGCGAGCCGGCTGGCGGGGAGGAGCCAGCAGAGGATATATAACAGCACCGGAGGAGAGATCCATTCTCTTCTCTTCCCTATCGAGAGCCAGATCACAGCTGTTTGTCTGACTGAACAATATCATGCTTGTGACCAACCCGCGCCTTTTTTAATTAAAGTACCCAATTGAACTTTCACAGAGACTCCATTTAGTCTCCTTTTAAAGCTTCTCTCCTGGACGGGAGAATAACGAACACAGTTAACACTACGTTATGTCATTTTAAATTACATAATTTAATTTCGTAGCCTTTTAATTACCACCACGTTATGTTTGAATACAGTGAGATTAATCTAGATTAAAAAAATTAATCTATGCCCACCACTAGTTTATATATATCTATGGATAAAATGGCCCAACTTTTGAGAGAGCAAAACGTCACAGATTACCCGACATGCCTGAGAAGCAGTGGCGTTTTCTCCTGGAGGCCAAGGGAAGCCAGGCTTCCCCTGTTTTTTCGGATTGTAGTTATAATTTTAATAAATAAATAAAAACACTTCGTTTAGTTTCGGAAATTCTTTGTTTTGTGTTGCTACCGGCCCGTCTCTCCCCATTCTCATTGAGTATTTTACAAAGACTGAAACAGAGCCCCTCTAGATGTTATGGTGAAACAGTAGATTGCACTCTCTGTTGCGAGAGGAGGCCAGCCGAAATTTGCTTCCCTTGGTGAAAAAAAATGGAGGGATTGACCAATCAGATGAGGCTCACGTCATGCCCCTGCCAACCTGTGATTGGTCAGGGCCATGCCAAGGGAAGCCAGAGGCGGCTGGCTTCCCTTGCCTCACAATCCAATCAAATCGCATCAACTTAGTGGTGCAGTAACGCGTCCCAAAAAGCGGTTTCCCTCGACAAAATAGCAATGGGATTTCTCCATAGGATTTTGGAAAATAGCTCGAAAAAAGGTCAGTGGAAAACGAACCTGTTAGGTAAATGCACGTTTTGTTCAGTCGGATAATATCCACATGTCTACCCTACTTTTATAATTTTCGAATCATAAATCTAATCGATAGAAGATAGATAGCGTCACTGCACCACTCTTACCGCCGTTAGAAAGTAGCAAGCAACTGAAGCAAGTGCAATTATGGAGGGTGGAGATTTGGAGTATTTAATCAAAAATAATTGTACTAATCTTCCGCTGCAGCAGCAACAACAAATACAATCTGATGACAGGCCAATGCCCAAACTGGAGCTGTGTACAGCGAGGAACAAAGGAGCGAACCGGACGTAAAACGTTAAAGGTCTCCTGATTTAGTTTGTGAATGAATGCTTATTAGAGTTTGGGCTGGAGAGTGCGTGCGGACCTGTCGGTCAGATAACAGGCGTGTGTAAGTCCTGCATCTGTATGATACGAATGTGTACTGTAAAATGATACCGGGCGCTGTAATCACTCATCTGGTTACGTTATTACGTTGACCACCACACACCCCCCCCCCCACCCCAAAAGAAAGGACGTATTATTGGCTTCCCCTAATTTTTTCCCCACGCCACGCTACTGCTGAGAAGTACCCTTATGTGCGCTCATAGCGCATGCGCAACTTTAACCAAAATGCTCGTTCACATCAAATACACGTACAGTAACAGCACCGCGCGTTCATGACAGTATGGTAATGGGTTGTTATTATGATGGATTTGTAGATCCAGGGTGATGCACATCGCTTTTTAAGCCAGGAATAATGTTTGAAAAGTGCTTGAAACATCGGCAAAAGTGTTGTAAATAGGAGGAGAGTTTACCCAGAGAGCACTGCGCTGCAGATGGCTCTTCCACCCAGACTGAAGCCAGAGAACAGGCTGCTTCACAGCACTTTAGAACCCAGGAAAGCAGCTTGGATCATTTAACGAGGCGGCAGTTAGCAGCTAGCGGCTAGCTAGTAATTATGCTAATGTATACACCAATCGTTATGTACAGTCTATGTTATGTACTTATATTACACTGTAACAGGATCTAGTGATATCCAAGCAACAGAGCTTCATTTAGCATGAAATAATTATTGCATATATATATATATATATATATGTAGTATAATATTTTGCTAATGATGAATTACAGCAAACATGTGCAATATATCCATTATTACAGCTCCGTGGGATGGCAGTAAGACGACACTCAAGCCCCCAGGAAGTGCGCCGGACTCAGATGAAAATATTCGTGGTGGCCAAACGGCGGTACTCCACTTCCGCTTGGTTGCCAGGCCCGGTAACACTTTTTCCCATTGACTTACATGGGGAAAGAGTGGTCTGTAAATCGTTGGATAATATTTTTTTAACTAAATAAACCACCCAGTATGAACACTTGTAGCCCTTATTAAAAAAATGTGTTCCTCAAGTTGTAAACATTTGCAAATAACGTTATTCTGAGAGTTATATCCCTCTGCATTATGAACGTGCATCTAACCCACGGGACCGCGCCGCCCGGTGTGTTCATGTTACGTGTTCAGAATGCAGCAGCACTACATGCGTTTATCTTTACCCATGGATGCAAAATAAGAACGGACCCATATCGTCTTACTGCCATCCCACGGAGCTGTAATAATGGATATATTGCACATGTTTGCTGTAATTCATAATTTGTAAAATATTATACTACATGGGCTGTATGATTAAATCTTGTACCGTAAATGTTGTATTAAATAAAGTTAATATTACCGACGTTAGATTAACGTCCCTGTAGCTTCTTATTGCACTAAGAAGCTTATTGCACTGTATGTATGTATATATATATACACAGTGCAGTAATTATTTCATGCTAAATGAAGCTCTGTTGCTTGGATATCACTAGATCCTGTTACAGCGTAATATAAGTACATAACGATTGATGTGCACATAAGCATAATTACTAGCTAGCCGCTAGCTGCTAACTGGCGTAACTGCCGCCTCGTTAATATCAAATCCATCATAATAACAAGCCATTACCATGCTGTCATGAACGCGCGGTGCTGTTATGTATACGCAAATTGACGTGCTTGATGTGAACGAGCATTTTGGTTAAAGTTGCGCATGCGCTATGAGCCCACATACGGGTACTTCTCAGGCATGCTGGGTAATCTGTGACGTTTCGCTCTCTCAAAAGTTGGGCCATTTTATCATCATGCGCCAATGAGCAACTCTCATAGGAATGAATGAGGCCCCGCCTCCCACGCTGTATAGAGAGGTGAAGTCCCTCCCCTTCCGGGAGCCTCCATGGGACCCCGGAAGCGGAAAATTATACATTGAATTCAATGGAGAGAGAAAACGTATCTTTTGATCCCGTTTGAATTGTGCCACGAATGACACATATGATGTTTGTCAATTTAAAAGAACATTTTGCAAGTCAAAAAAATTAAAATGTGTCGTAAAACTGTGAAGTAACACATTTCTTTGTGTTAAGCCGCTCAGTGAACTACATGTCTCTGGTCCCGCACAATACGCGTCACCAACACAAAGATGGCCGTCACGTTGGCACATTTCACCTCATTCTTTCAGAATGAGAATAAAAGTATAAAACGAGGTAAAAATCACTACAAGTCTGGGCACGTTGAGAGCTGTACATACACGAAAGGGGAGTTAGTCGGTTCTGTAAGAGCCAGCATGCGGGACCGGCTTTACAAGGTTTCGGTGAGTAACATAAGTGCAATGTTTAAGGTTAATGTCAGTCAATAAGGAGGAGAATGAAAAAGAAGATGATGAACCACAGACCCGGCATATAATGACTGCAGTGTGCAGGGCTGTGTTAATTTATGTTACTGTTATCATTAGCATTAGTTGACTGAGAAAACCGTCAAGAAAAAAAGTTTAGCGATGTTACGAGTCGACAAGCATAATATGAACCACGGCTGTGATTGACAACCTGGACAGCCAGTCAGAAGCTAGAATGCCAACCTAGAGAGCCAATCAGAACCTAGAACGGGTGTACTGTATACGGGTGTGTATGCTGTGGATAACATTAGTGTTCACAAGAACAAGGTACACTCCCGTGTTTTGTTTTAGTTGCTCTTCAGATTGAAGCGGCCAGTTTTATATCGACTATATGTGTGATCTCCTTTTTACATCTCGTTGTGTCATTTGAGTTTATTTGCTGTGTGTAGATTCAAGGATTTTGGTTATCTTGTCAATTTGTTTGGTTATCTAGGCACAGCTGTGTGTGACTCCCTCTGGTACACTGGTATGTGTTTTCCTAATGTAGAGAGCATTGATTAATTCATAAACTACACACCGAGTCTAGATCCTGACCAAAAATTCTTTTTTTGTTGATCAAATGTTTTTCAAAAATGTAATACACATTTAAAAAAATTCAATGTACAATCACAACCAATACAACACAAATTACAAAAAATTCAGAAAAAACAAACAATAACAACAATCAGACAAGAGGACAAAACTATGGAAAAATAAACCCTCCCACCCCCAGATCTGGACCATCCTTGTATTGCTCATTCAATCTATTATAGCATGTTAACAAACATGGTACTTACTTTATTTGTACAGATCTACATGGGAGAGGATGGCGCGATGCAGAGCGCTGTCTGTGGTTGTGCACGGAGGATGTACAAATGCAGCCACGCTGCGGCATTGGCAATATTTGCCATGTGGCAGATCAGCTCCACAGAAGTTGAGTGCCAGTGGAGGAAGCCTGGCACTTCAAAAGTAGTCCAGCCGGTGTCTCAACTCTACCAACAGCAAGAGGAGACATACAACCCACTGGCCAGAGACATCGCTACTGAGGAAGTAGACTGGTTCAGGTCTGCACTGAGGGGCGCAGCGTGGCATGGCATGGCTTTTGTCACCTGAGCCGGAGCTGCAGCCTCAACATCAGGCCATTTTCAACGTGCCGGAGCTGGTGAAGGAGCGTGGGGGTCGGGGGCTTGAGGCAATTCTTGCCTCAATGCGACTGAGCAGAGACCATTAAGCTGCCATCCAGACAGCCACCATAGGACAGCAGACAAATCCTCAGTGGCAGTTACACAGGCAGGGCAGGTTGACAGCCAGCAATTTTGGTGCTGTGCTGAGGTCGGGACTTTCATCCACTCCATGCAGAGGGTGCTTGGGGGGTACAATTTAGACGGAGTCATGGCTGTCAACTGGGGAGTTGTAAACGAGGTGTGTTTAGCCAGTGTGTTTGGCCTTTTAAGTGTGACACATATGTAGTGATAAATGCTTCACCTGACCACTGTTCCTAAATAAAAAAAGTTTTCTGCATCGTCAGTCATTTTTTCCAAATAATTACCAATATTTCACAAATTCTTCATGTCAACTTAAGAGCACAGCTGTATGTTGAGTGTCAGCTTTGCTTGGTTCATCTTACTGGGGGGCAGCTACATGGATGTTGGTGCAGTCCACAATCATTTTGCAGTTGAAGGCAGAATGAATTTATTATTGACTCAGAATGAAGCACAACTTCATGTCATACAGTACATTGACTTTATTTGTAATTGTGTAAAAACATATGAGCATTGATTAGCAAGCAGGACCTGCAGGAACAGAGAACGGTGATGGATGGAGCTGGGAAGAGAGAAGAATAAAGAAAACAGATCAACTTTATTATCGGATATTAAAAATTCAATTTCAAAACAAGTTGCCGCTCCTACAGTTTTCTAGTATGTAAAGATGATTTAACATGACCTATGCAAAATATCACACTCAATACATGTGTCTCTCTGGGGGGTGCATTGTGCCTTTGATGTATATAAATAATATACCATAACCAAATACTATTACGTACAGTGGAAATCAGGTTGCCAGAGCAGGTCAGTCCAGTGTGCATGTTCCTCAGGGTCTCAGCAGTTACAGGTGAGGTAAAGAAAATAAAAGAGAAAAAGGTCAGTAACAACACTTTAAAGTAACAACACTGAATAATTATCTCTTTTAATAATTTTCTCTCAGTAATCACTCAACTACTGTCTTTCCAACAAACAGATTCACTCACCCTCACTGTCATCACAATGACACATGTCCAGAAGAATGTCATGCAAAGCTCCCTGCCTGCCTGCCTTCCTTCGACTCTCCCTGAACTGCTTCCTTAGCACCCGGTGGAGGGTGCAGTAGGCTACTCTTCAAATGTTTCACGAAATACTTACCATGATGACTACTCTTACTGTTTAACATTTTGGTGTACTTCATGTAATAAAATAATAACTTCACGGTAAGGCTACTAAAAATGACAAGGCTAAGTAATGTAATGCTAACTAACGTGCTCACTACTAGCTAGGTAGCTAACTTGACTATGTTCCATCCACAACATGTATATTACCTATGATATTACCTGATATGTCTGATCCAGCGACTCCTGGTCCTTTCATAAGACGGGAAGCGATAGAACGAGCAAGTGGTATGATCACTTTTGTGATTACAACATGGTACAAAGCACACAGGCATCTTATAAAAGTGAATTTATTGGAGCAATCTCTTATATTTATTGGAGGGAATAAATCAGTTATGAAATCTTCTTCTTCGCTTTAATTACGATTCGCAACCACTTGGAGCATTATCGCCTGTGACATCACATGCGCGACCCAGAATGGGATTTGGGATTTGTAGTCTTTGTAGTCGCGTATTTTTCAGTCTTATATTTCAACAGTTTTACGACAAAATGTGACTTTTTTGACATGGAAATGATTGTTTAAGATTGACAAACATCATATGTGTAGTTCGTGGCACAATTCAAACGGGATCAAAAGATACGTTTTCTCTCTCCATTGAATTCAATGTATAATTTTTCGCTTCCGGGGTCCCATGGACCGGAAGTAGATGGGCGTGACTTCGCCTCTCTATCCAGAGAGCCGCAGTGACGCGTCCTTAAACCCGGAAGTAAACTTCTTCCGGTTCCTTCGTCAAAAACCAATGCAAATTCTCCATAGGATTTTGGAAAATAGCTCGAAATAAGGTCTGTGGTTGACACACATTTAAGAGAGGGATCACGTTTTGTTCAGCCGGATAATCTCCACATGTCAACCCTACTTTTATAATTTTTGAATCATAAATCTAGTCGCCAGAAGCAAAATGCTAACGTAATGCTATAGACGAACTACAAGCCAGTACAGCAGCAGGGTCGCACGACTTCAACGTTACGCCAACTTAAGATCGTTTCAACTGACTTGCACTGAAACTGGACTTTGAACACTTTAAATATATTAACATTTTAAACTGTATACCCCGGTTATCTAGGCCCTTTTTGTTTTGTTTAATGTATACCACGTTTATCTAGGCCCTTTTTGTTTTGTTTTATGTATACATGTCACACTGTGGGAAACGATATTTCTGGATGTATAACACATGTAGAATTTCTGACAATAAAGCAGACTTTAACTTTCGCGCGCTTGCATATTTTAACAAAGCTTTTCATTTTAGCCACACTGAATTTAACTAGAAGTCATGGCTGTGTCAATTACCAGTCTGATATCGTTTTACAAAGATGACAAGAAGAGTGTAGATAGGAGAGAACCACTACAAGTCAGGACACATAAAACAGTGCAGCCTGGATGAAGGTGTGCTTACCGGTGTTGTCAGGGCTAGCATGAGGGACAAGGTTTATAGTGTCGGTGAGTAGTGATAGCAAGAGTACCGTTAACCTAGAGTTAATTTATTCACATTAATTCCCATCAACAAATCCATTTTATGTGTCACATGAAATCTTTATTTGGCAAGGCAAGTTTATTTATATAGCACTTTTCAACACAAGGCAATTCAAAGTGCTTTACAAAAAATGAAAGAAATTAAGAAAATAAAAGAAACATTAAAAGAAAAAATACATGGACAAAAGTTACAGTGCAGTCTAAGATATGAATAGTTCAATTAAAAGCAGCGACAAAAAGAGAAGTCTTCAGCCTGGATTTAAAAGTAGTAAGAGTTGCAGCGGACCTGCAGGTTTCTGGGAGTTTGTTCCAGATATTTGGAGCATAATAACTAAACGCTGCTTTACCATGTTTAGTTCTGACTCTGGGGACAGAAAGCTGACCAGTCCCTGAAGACCTGAGAGATCTGGATGGTTCATAATTTAGCAGGAGGTCAGAAATATATTTTGGGCCTAAATCATTCAGTGCTTTATAAACCAGCAGCAGTATTTTTGAAATCTATTCTTTGACACACAGGAAGGCAGTGTAAAGACTTCAGAACTGGAGCGATGTGATCCACTTTCTTAGTGTTAGTGAGGACTCGAGCAGCAGCGTTCTGAATCAGCTGCAGCTTTTTAATATATTTTTTAGTGAGACCTGTGAAGACACCATTGCAGTAGTCCAGTCTATTGAAGATAAAAGCATGGACACGTTTCTCCAAATCTTTTAATCATATATATAGTCTTTAGGTGATAGTAAACTGATTTAGTAACTGTTTTAATGTGACTGTTGAAACTCAGGTCAGAGTCCATGACTACACCTAGATTTCTGGCTTTATCTGTTGTTTTGAACATTGCAGACAGAAGCTCAGCGCTAACTTTTAAACGTCCTGCCTTGGCTCCAAAAACCATTACCTCAGTTTTATCTTTGTTTAATTGGAGAAAGTTCTGACACATCCAGTCATTGATTTGTTCAATGCACTTACTCAGTGTTTGAATTCGAGCATAGTCTCCTGGTGAAATGGTTACGTACATTTGTGTGTCATCCGCATAGCTATGTTAACTTATTTTGTTGTTCTTCATTATCCAAGCCAGTGGTAGCATGTAGACCATTTGGTACGGCGCTCAAAGGAATTTATAAACACACGCAAAAAAGACAAAAATTAAAGAAATCCAGACCGCAAACAAATTAAACAAAGCCAGTACCTGTTTTTCCTGGCCACGGTCAGGGTCCTTGAACACAACACGAGCCTAACGTGTCATCACGTGGTACATGTCTCGTCTGACAGGGGTGCAGTTCTGACGGAGAGCACCAGAACATCGCTCCGGCACTTCCAAGCCCATAAGGAGCCGCACACATGCCGCAGTTTTTGCATGGCTGTGTCTTTAGTTGTAAGCCCAGTGGCGATCTGTTCATCTGTCAGACTGATCATTACAGTCAATAACTTTGTTGTTATTAGCATCTGGTTAGCTAGCTATGCTAACGGGTATAAGAAGCTTTTTCTCCAACCAGTGAGGTAAAGGCACATCTTTATATGATCATTATAGTTATAAAAAAATAAGAGAATAAAGTAAACGGGTATAAAATACTATATGATAGTAAACAAAAGTTGTTATTAATAAACAAGGATACAGTTTGAAAGGGGAGTGATTTGTAAAATATCCATAAAGAAAAAGTAAATATACTTGCAGTTCTGTTTCATATGGATGTTGAGAGATGTATCCACAGATCTCCTAATGTTGCTCCCAAAGTGCACAAGATTGATGCTTTTAACTTCAACATTAGCATGCCCCCCAGACCCCCCTAGAGGAGGTGAGGTCCCCCCCTAGAGGAGGTTAGGTTTCCCCCCCCCCCACTTAAATCATGTTCACATGGATAGGAAACTAAATACATTTGCACACAACTTGTGTCCATATCTTTCTGTTTTGGTGGTCATGCCACACCGTGCACGTGAATGCATGTGCGAGTCATGGTAAGATATCTGGATCAAGAAGTTGCTTTTTCTTTGCACAACATGAAAGAAAGGCGAAATAAATGGGCTGTGATTTTAGTATTTTTAATCAGAGGTCAATAATTTGTACGGCCCTCGGAAGATGTTGAAAAAATTGAAATGGCCCTTGAGAGGAAAAAGGTTCCCCACCCCTGGTCTAGAGGCAAGAGCTTCGGAGCTAAGAGGCGGCGTCGCTTACGTCTGTCTTACGTCGAGGCATGCAGGAAACTAAACCCACCTCCCCTGAACATGGGTCGACTGAAGAGTCTCGTCATGCCTGCCTACAAACAGTAGTGCTGAGCAAAGTGACTAGAAGGCAACCACACACTTTATAAAGTCAGGCAACACTAACCAGGCTTCGTGTGATTCTGTTTTTTTGTACCTTACTTTGACAATCCGTTCACTGTTATTGATCATTGTGGAGAGAGGCAGACGTTTTGTTTTGCATTATAGCAAATAATATTTTTGTATTATAAAGGGGCGTGGCCCCACTGCTGTGAGAAATCAGCAATCAGGTGTCCATTTTAGGTAACTTTCCTGGAGCATCAGCTCCAACGTCAGACAGACGAAGACATTAGAGTCCTGCGGGAGTCACGAGGGAGGCAAAGAGGAGGCAAATCCTACTCAGATTTAGCTAAGTATCGCTGGTGTTTTATTTTGTTTTATTTTATTTTATTTAGTTTTTTAGCCCCTCATGCTATAATCATGTGTATTTTCTCCATTCATGTTTATGTGTCTTTTCGCAACTATCACTGGCCCTGTGTATCTCCTAATCGATATAACCGGCCTGCTCTCGTCTATCCCAGATGCTCCACTGAGATCCAACATCTAGTTTCAGGGGGCCTGTGGAACTGCCAGTCAGCTGTTCCTAAAGCTGACTTCATCTCTGGCTACGCTTCCCTGCAGTCTCTGGATTTCCTTGCTCTCACGGAGACCTGGATTACTCCATCCAACACATCCATCCCAGCAGCTCTCTCCACAGCATATTCTTTCACCCATAAACCCAGACCCTCTGGCAGAGGAGGTGGCACTGGTCTCCTGCTCTCTCCCAACTGGAGATTTTCCCTCTTCAAGCTTCCTAACTTCCCTCTGTCCACCTTTAAATTCCATGCCGTCACAGTAGCCCATCCTATACAATTAACCATTGTTGTTCTCTACCGTCCACCAGGCGCCTTGGGGGACTTCTTGGAGGAATTAGATAATCTCCTCTCACACATCCCTGAAACTGGCCCTCCCGCTGTACTTCTCGGAGACTTCAAACTCCAGACAGGGAAGATATCTGAACTAACAGCTCTTTTAACCACCTTTGCTTTCTCACTGTCTCCATCCCCAACAAACTCATAAAGCTGGCAATGTCCTTGATCTCATATTCTCAAGGAACTGCACTACTTCTAACCTCTCTGTAAACCCGCTTCACACATCCGATCACTTCTTCATTTCATTCTCTCTACCCCTTTCCAAACATAACAAACTAATCTCTTCTCATCCTGCACCTGTCCGCCGCAACCTCCGTTCCCTCTACCCCTCTACCTTTGCCTCATCGGTGCTCTCAGCCCTCCCTTCCTCTGACTCGTTCCAACTCCTGCCTCCAAACTCTGCTGCAGAAACTCTCCTCTCTACTCTCTCATCCTCTCTGGACTCTCTCTGTCCTCTCACATCTCGGCAGGCACATCAGTCCCCTCCTGCTCCCTGGCTAAATGACGCACTGCGTGCTAATAGAACCATCCTTCGGGCAGCAGAGCGGAAATAGTTTAAATCCAAACACCATGACGACCTCCTAACCTATCAGGCTCTCCTCTCCTCTTTCTCTGCTTCGATCTCTCAGGCAAAAAGCACTTTCTTTCAAGATAAGATCCAATCTTCCTATTCCAATCCCCAAAAACAATTTTCCATCTTCTCCACCCTCTTGGACCCCCCCAAAGCCCCTAACCCCTCCTCCCTTCTGTCAAGCGACTTTGTTAACCACTTTGAAAAAAAGGTTGATGATATTCGCTCTTCTTTTTCTGACTCACCTTTACTCACCGCTGGGTCACCAGACCCGCCGTTCACCCACACACTAACCTCCATCTCCCCTCTCTCTCCAAGTGAGGTTCTTACCCCCGTAACCTCTGCCCGTCCTACCACCTGTCCTCTGGACCCTATCCTCTCAAACCTCCTTCAGACTATCGCTCCTGATATTCTACCGTTTCTCACCCATTTCATCAACACTTCTCTAACTTCTGGTCACTTTCCAAACAGTCTCAAGGAGGCAAGAGTAAACCCTCTCCTAAAGAAACCCACTCTCAACCCGTCTGATGTTATAAACTACAGGCCTGTCTCTCTCCTTCCGTTCCTGTCTAAAACACTTGAACGCGCTGTCTTTAAACAACTCTCCTGTTATATCCATCAGAACAACCTGCTGGATCCGCACCAGTCTGGTTCCAAGGCAGGTCACTCCACAGAAACTGCCCTCCTTGCTGTCTCTGAGGAACTGCACACTGCTAAAGCAGCATCCCTCTCCTCTGTCATAATCCTTTTGGACCTGTCTGCTGCATTCGACACAGTGAACCATCAGATCCTCCTTCGCACTCTCCAAGAACTTGGAGTTTCAGGCTCTGCACTTTCCCTCCTCACCTCATACCTCAAAGACCGCACCTACAGGGTTACTTGGAGAGGGTTGGAGTCCGACCCTTGTCAATTAACTACAGGGGTCCCTCAGGGCTCTGTTCTCGGTCCCCTCCTCTTCTCCTTGTACACAAACTCGCTCGGGTCTTTCATTAGCCCGCATGGTTTTTCATATCACTGCTACGCTGACGACACCCAATTAATTATGTCCTTTCCCTGCTCAGAGACCCAGGTCGTCGCACGCATCTCTGCTTGCCTAGCAGACTCTCAGTGGATGTCTGCTCACCACCTCAAGCTCAACCTTGACAAGACTGAACTGCTTTTCCTTCCGGGAAAAGATTGTCCCACTCTTGACCTAACAATCAACATCGGCACCTCTATTGTTTCCCCGACTCAGACTGCAAGGAATCTGGGTGTGACCCTAGATAACAAACTGTCCTTCACTGCAAACATAGCTGCTACAACCCGCTGCTGCAGATACACTCTTTACAACATCAGGAGGATACGTCCCCAGCTGACCCAGAAAGCGACGCAGGTTCTGGTAAAGGCTTTCGTCCTCTCACGCCTAGACTACTGTAACTCCCTCCTGGCTGGTCTACCTGCATGTGCAATCCGACCTCTGCACCTCATCCAGAATGCAGCGGCTCGTCTGGTCTTCAACCTTTCTAAATTCTCCCACACCACGCCGCTCCTCCGCTCCCTTCACTGGCTTCCGGTAACTGCTAGAATCCACTTCAAGACACTGGTACTTGCGTACCATGCTGCGAATGGATCTGGCCCTTCCTACATCCAGGACATGGTTAAAGTGTACACCCCAGCATGTGCACTCCGCTCTGCATCAGCCAAACGGCTCGCTGCACCCTCACTGCGAGGGGGACCCAAGTTCCCATCAGCAAAAACACGTGGGATTGCTATCCTGGCTCCAAAATAGTGGAATGAGCTCCCCATTGAAATCAGGACAGCAGAAAGCTTACACATCTTCCGGCGCGGACTGAAAACTAATCTGTTTCGACTCCACTTCGAGCGATATAATTATTAACAAAGCACTTATATACTAATAAAGGAATGGCTTATCTAAAGCCAGTTGAGTAGCACTTGAAATGTTTTAGCTCTATGAAACCTGATGTACTTATATTATTCTGTTTTCTTCAAGTTTGTATTTTGTTGGTCGAACGCACTTATTGTAAGTCGCTTTGGATAAAAGCGTCAGCTTAATGCAATGTAATGGAATAGCAGCTATTGGATGGAATCAATACATGGGCTGCACAGGTTGTCGTTTCCGACTATCACAAGTAGAATCATAATAAAAATACGCCGGTAAAATGTGCCTATACAAAACGGTTTATGCCACAATAGGATAGCAATAGCAAGTAGTCAGTTTAGCCAGAGAAACTTTCATAACAGCGTTGTGATGCCAAACAGCGTCAATTCAGACTGACACACATTCACTTAAGGGGAATTGGGGATATGTATTAGCTGCTTGTGTGACAGTCGGACAGTGAATACTTTAGAGCGGCCGCTGCAGTGTGAGCTAACCGGGAGCTAATGGGAGAATAAAATCCCGTGGAAGAGCAGCCAGCACTGCAGCGGTCGGTAAATGCCGCTGAAACACATTCATAAACAATGAACCACGGCACTCTGGAGAAAAGCATAAGGTTGGAGAAGTCGTTATTTTATTTAATCTGGCTTTGTGTGATTAAAAGCAACACGATCATCGACCTGACGCAGTCCCCCATTGTTGTTGTTGTGAACGCCGTTGGGGAGCAAATCAGCGATGTAAACGGTGACGTCATTACGCAGCAGCGGCAGCACCAGTCGGGCTCTGGGTGGTGTGAACAAAGCGGGAGCAGAAAAGGGAAACCGGAGCTGAACCAGAAAAGTTCTAGCACGGAGCTAGAACAGGAAAAGCGTTGGTGTGAAAGCCACAAAAGAGCCGTTCAAAAGAGCAATTTTTTTTAAAGGGGGCGGGGTTACAGATTTCTCTGCGAAATAATCACCAGGATAATGATTGACTGTATTGCCAGACCTAATGTCAATAATCTGCATTGTAAACATGACACAAGGTGGCGCCATATCCATGTCCTTCATGTCAGTGAATGTACTACTTTGAATTTACCCTCTGTAGGCTATGTGTTAAGTAAATAAAGTTACCTTGCCTTGAAGGAAATTCACGCAACTCTTAATATTAGATAGGCCTACTGTGTTTTTAAGTGGCGATGGATATTATTGGTTATTGACCCTGCTTCAGGGGCGGATTGGCCATCGGGACGTTCGGGATGAATCCCGATGGGCCGGTACTGAAGTGGGCCGGTCGGACGATGTGGGCCGGCCGGTAACCAGCAGGGCTCGGCATTATAAATGGCCCGCTGGCCCGGAATCACTATTTAGACACCCCGGGCCAGCATAACGTACTTTCCACTTGCCCGCTCGGGCCACTAAAAATATTGCTTTAAAAAAATTGTCCTGTGGTATTTTGACTATCAATTTAGTTAAATTGTTTTTGTTTATCAATGTATGGGCTTAAATATGTCTCATAATTATTTGTGTGAACATAAAAATTATTTGTGTGTAAAACACCATCCACAAATGCAGTTAAAAGATTTGCAAACTCACAAATACATTTGCAAGTGTAAAACGGATCTGCAAATACGCTAAATATTTTCACAAATAAAAAAAAGATCTTTGAATATCTCTTTAACATTTAAAACTTTCGATCAGGCATTTGTGAATCCATTTTGTATTTGTCGACCAAAAATGCGCTCAAATCTCTGCTGGCGGATCTCACATTTCTGCTTGTGGATCGTCTTTTTACACACACGGAAGTTTTTTACACACACGGAATTTTGAGAAATATTTTCCGCCGGTCTCCGCTAAAATCTACTCGTGTCACTCGGTTATTTTCGGAAACCACGTGATGGCCTGCTGATGACGACATTTCCACATGATTTCAAAGTAAGAGCATGATGGTTTGTTTAATGCTCTGTTTTTTTATTATAATAAACAGCGGAA
The DNA here is from genome assembly GCF_949606895.1 of Notothenia rossii. NCBI lineage: Eukaryota > Metazoa > Chordata > Actinopteri > Perciformes > Nototheniidae > Notothenia > Notothenia rossii. The sequence goes on along the minus strand of NC_136910.1, from coordinate 26,395,980 downwards.
CGTTAGATGCATTCTTTATCACCATCACCATCATCATCATCATGTTATAGTGATACAGTTAGTTTGTGTTATTGGTTCAATATAGCATATATCGAGCACTTTCGTTGATGTTGAAGTACAGGCTACAGGCTATACGCCACTTTCGGGTCCGGGGGGAGCTGCTGGCAGCGAAGCAGCCCAGATACAACTCTTTCTTCATTGTTTGTTGTGTATTCAGTCAAGCGGCCGCAGGTCGAAGTTACAAAGCACTTCACATCTTATTAATCGGCCTAATTTTACCTTACCAGTGCAGTAATAAAGTAATCTGTAGAAAAGCACCGTATTTAGGTCAGCCTTCATAGTAAGGCTACATTAAATGTTATAATATTCATCGTGTCCTTTCTACTGTATATGCATATATTCCTGTCTATTGCTTTCATTTGTATTTAATGTTATTATTTTTATACTTGTTTCCACACATTTCACAATTTGGGATGAATTAAGTATCTATCTATATATGATATCCATCTATCTACCTATCTGCCTGCCTACCTGCCTACCTACCTACCTTCCTACGTACCTACCTACTAGTTGTTTTGTTTGGAAAGGTTTTGTCATTGTATTGCTCTTTACCAGCACCTGCAGAGTACAGGACTTTACATTTTAAATAATATATCAATCCATTGGTTTCTAGCATATATCATTTGCAAGTGTTTAAAACAAATGTGGGATACTGATTCCATAAAAAAAGGCATTCATGATTGTCATATTTTATTATGTAGGATACAGGACTGGACTGTAGTCAAGTAAACTTACTTTACTTATTAGTATTTCCATTTTATGGATTAAGAGGGAATTATTTTTACTTTTTACTTCACTTCATTTATGTAACAACTTTATTTAATTTTAGGATTAGATTGTTTTGCTTGTATCATCCTTTGCAAATACATAGTCACAATGCTGGAAACAGGGCTGTTTCTCTGAGAAACGTAGATAATCACTTATGGGAATATAATGCATTGGTATACATTAAACTAGCCAACAGTATAAAAAGCACTACAAAAGTTTTGTCAATATTAACCATAAACATTTACATAAGTGAAATGACACATACACATTAATGCAGCTATATAATCAAAACACATACAAAGAACCTTTAAAAGCATAATGATTACTTCAAATGTAAGTCCATTTTGCTAGTACTTACATACCTTTACTTAAGTAAGACTATAGAGGCAAGACTTTTAATTAAGTCAAGTATCTGAATACTTTGTCTGCTACTGGTAGTCCATGGATCCATTGCTCTTAATTTCCAGTCGTAAAGAGAACCAACTGTAATTTGTTCAAGTAGATGTCCTTTCCAAAGGAATCTGATGGTAACAATTGGTCAATATTAGCATTAAGGTGTTCCATCTGTTGATCGCTCAGAGGACTCCGGGTGACAGGAACAACTATTCCCGAGTGTTCCTCATGCAGATGACCACTGGCCTCCCAGTAGGGGATCTGTAATCTCTGTCACAAAAAACAAAACAGTTTTTAAAAATATGTATACTTTTCTTCCGCTGTTATTTACCGTTATAATTGTATACAAAAGAAGAATAAAGAAGTAAATAATAATAATGGATTACATTTTTTATTAGAGCGCTTTTACAGGTGCTCAAAGCGCTTTACAAATACACATTACACATATTAGACATGTAAGAGTCATTACCTGTGGGTAATGTGGACATTACCCACAGGAGCAATTGCGGGTAAAGTGTCTTGCCCAAGGACACAACGGCCTGGCGCAGTGGCGGCCGAGGCGGGATTCAAACTGGAGTTCACCAACGCCCCTTGATCTGATGACCAACCACTGCGCCAAAACCGCCCCCAGTTTCCTAAGTATCACTACATTCCTATGCATTTATTCCTCCATGCACATATCCCATACAAATGATGATGTTATTACCTCAACATCATCAGGATCATGAATGTGATTATGCAGTTCTCCCATTGCCCACATCTGATTTGGAGTCATGTTCTGCTCAGTCCTTAAAGGATGGTTGTCCCAGCCATCACGGAACACTTTCAGGCTGTGTTGAAGACGTGGCAGGAACACATAGTGGCAACAGAATAAATGGGTACTGTTGCTGGGATCCAAATGCCCTTCATCCACCAGTGAGTGCAGGACAATGTAGAAGATGCCGGTGACTGCCATCCAGACATCTCTCCACAACCGTTCAATGCTAGTGTTATAAAATATTAAATAATGGAGTTTAGATTTCAACATTTTCAGCACAGCATGTGGAAAAAAATACAAAAATCAAAAGACATGCCCTACCGTTGATTGTGCAAACTTTTGCCTGAAATGAAGCTGCCACTGTTAGGCCCACGCACAGTCAACATGAGCTCCGCCACCCCAAAATTCTCCACCATGGTCTGCTCTCACTCTAAAGAAAAGTAATCTTCATGAAATGTTGAAGTATTATTTGAATTATTTGAAGGATTAAAGTAACGTGTTATGGCAGGAAAGTTCAATCTGGTATATTCATTTTAATGTCACCTTATATAGAATGTGTGTTAAACTTGTGATTTCTGCATTGAGTGACTTCTGCCTAGCAGATATCAAGAAGAGGCCCCTAGGGTCTCTCTGTTAATTATCAATAGTCCTTGCAATCAACAGGGGAATTCCCGGATACACATTTTCAGATATAAGGCAGTTAAAGTCTTGTAGAATTAATGATTTATCTCCTACACATCCTGCAGGCCTTGAGACTTGGGTCACCCAGCAGTAAACAAGATAAACGTCCTTTTGAGCTTATCAATAAAATGTATTCATTCCTAGTAAGCTGACTTTGGGGTGAAGGGAAGTTCAGGGAACCCATTAAGCCACAAGAACAATTAACTTATGTTGGTTGACTGATGCGGGGACTGTCATGGGACGATGGCGTTTGGATATTTACAAATATGGCTTTCATAGAGAAAAACAGGTGACTGTTGTGTGATAAGATACATGATACGATGTTTGTGTGTGTTGAAGATGTTTAGGGGGAATGAGTATGTGTCCTGTCAAAGAGTCCTCTGTCATGACTCCAAATCATTGATTGGGGGATCTGCCTGAGGGCAGAGGGACAAACACACACACACACACGCGCACAGAAGCAAACGATGGAATCAACAACTGCGGACTTACTACTTGGGATCCCGCCCAGAAGGGAAACCGACCAATGGAACACTGCCAACTCACTTGCTAGCTCGCTCAGAAGTGAACTCTGTGTATAAATGTTGTGATCATTTTAAAGATCGGCGCTCTTGTTTTTGACTTACCGTTCCTGAGACGTGTCTCACACGGGGGTAGAACCTGAGCCCGGAGTACTCTGCAGAGTGCTTCGTGATTAGGTAAAGTATTTGTATGTTTTTGCCATTAAAGCAGATTATTGTTTAACCCTTATCCTGGCTGCTTTGAATTTTTCCTTCTTTTGAGAACCCGCTCATATAGGAACGGCGCGGAGCAGAGATTCTGCCCCAACAATGTAGAAGTTATCCTTTCATGTAAAAGCATTCTAAAAGGCAGGTATTACAAAAACCACCCATTTGATTTTGTTAGAGGAAGGATTAATATTGCTGACTAATCAAGATAACAGGTTAGGTGAATATATTCGACAATACGACAAACAGTTCCCCATAACCTCAATCAGTAACCTGTTCTGTGTGATTACGGCATTTGGTTCACCATCTGTCACTTTAAATGTAGTGTTCTGCCACCAGGTGGTGCTACTGTTACCTCACCTCCGCTTTAGACAGATATTTGTACCTGAGGGGTATCCAAACTGTTGGACAGACTCTCTGAAGAATGCCAGCGTAGTAGAAGAACAGTTGTCATTTGATGCTCCAAGGTACATAATCTATGGAGACACAATCAATTCATTTATTTATTTTTAAAGCTGAAAGGAATACTAATAGCGGTCAGATTATTTAAGTCTGAGAGGTTTGGTGTAGTACATAATGTGTGGATTTGCTGTTAACTGGATAAAAACATTAGCATTTCTCATATGTATATAAATGTGTGTGTGTGTGTGTGTGTGTGTGTGTGTGTGTGTTGTGTGTGTGTGTATGTCTATGGATTTTTAAGTATTGCAACACACCGTTCTGGAAAAGCCATCAATGCCTCCAAAAATGACAATTTGTAACTGTAAAAAGAAAAAAACAATTGAAACATATGCATGTTTAAATAAATCCCAATATTACTTACAAAAACGTATCCTGACAAATAGCAATGGCAAATAAACACAAAATTGAATTTCTATTAATAATCACTTCGAACTTACCGGATACGTTTATGGTTGGTATCTATGTGCACCAGATATTTGGGACACGGTACAGAATATGTGCGTCTTACCACACAACCCAAACGTGTTAGTCTTGACAAAACATCAAGAGTGTTTACACGGTGCATTGATGCCCTGACCCGATCCCACTGTACTCTGTGTCCTTGTGTGAGAAGAGCCCCTTTCACCAAGCGGTATCCAGAATTAGGCATTGTTGTCTTGATGGTTGACACCATTTCGTCAAGCTCATGGTTTGTACATGTGCTGTACAGTCTCCTAACATAAATGTTTACTTCATTCATCCGTCTGTACAGTGTTGCTCTTGACACACCTAACAAATTTGCAGTTACCGTTGCAGGCATGCCCATTTCGAGCAGATAAACTAGGTAGTGCTCAGACATTTCAAGTCCGGGGCGTCCGACTACATTCTCACTCTGTTGGGTTAAAGCTGTGATTGGCGGTTGTTGGCTTTCCCTGTAGCTCCATAACAAGCAGCTCAGCTCAGCTAACACATCTGTGATTTCCTGGGGAATTTCAATTTGTGATGTTATTGTGCTGATGAACACCATTTCCTGGGTGCATTAGAATTCCAAAAAGTCAATGTCCAATGGCTTTTGTTTGAGAGCCTGTTGAAGTCGTGTGTAAAGCCTCTCCAAGACATGATGCCTTAGCAGTTCCTGCAGTGGAATGATGCATGTTTTAAGTTACCCATGATGACAAGTTAGGACAAATTAGTTTACTCATTCCTTACAAAACAACAAATCCAAAGGTAAACCTGCAAAAAACTGTGAAGACTACTTATTGTGTAGTACAATGTGTAGGTCGAAGATATGTAATCCCATTTGTTGCAGTATACGTTTGCCAGAGGGAGGTTATTTGTTGATGCACGGTTGGGACCGTTGATGAACGGTTGGGACCTGTGGGACATCAATGGTGGGTGCACCAGTCTAAAGCGGCAGTTCAAAGCATTTGTGCAGTTAGCTATGTATTTTATCTGAAAGATAAAGTACTCGAGTTTAAGACAACGTGTGTCTTTTTTAAAGGTATAACACTATACACATTGAAACCCCATTTAATTTAATATTTTTTAAATATATATAGGCCTTATTTCATCGTGCTTTTGTATTCCACATTTATTTCTAATGCCCTATTTATTTTGAAGATCTCTATAAAGATGTTAAATGTTTAAAAATATAAAACGTACGTAGGTTCGAAAACAGTAACAACATTGTTTATTATAGTCCAAATGATCAATTTATCTGGAGGCCCATATCGTACAATTGATATGCAAACTTCTTTAATTATTGCTTTTTTTGTTGGTTTGCCACCTTCACCCTGAAAATGGCAGTGACATAACGTTAAACGTGCTACATTTATCCTTTTAGCTTGGATTACAGATTAAACATTTCGGACTTGTTGTGAAAAGTCAATACATTTCCAATGTATATATTATTCATAAATTAAAGCTACATACCAAACTTGGACGATTGGATCAGCCGACAAGCTCCATGGTTGAACGTTTTTATAACTCAACAGGTAACGGTTAGCCCAGTGCCATATAGCCAAGAGGACAATGTTGTACCACAACCATGGAGAGTGGCGAAGTCCCTCCCCTTCCGGTGGACCTCCATGGGACCTTATTTCGGAAAAATTATGTATTGAAGTCAATGAAGAGAGAAAGATTATCTTTCGATCCCGTTTGAATTGTGCCACGAATTACACATATTATGTTTGTCAATTTAAAAGATAATTTTGCAAGTCAAAAAAATAAAAATGTGTCGTAAAACTGTGAAGTATCACATTTGTTTGTGTGAAACGCTGAATGAACTACATCTCCGGTCTAGCAGAACAACACACGTCACCAAGATGGCCGTCACTACTGTCTTGTCAACAAAAGGATTTTTTAATGTCTTAATGTCAACCATTTGTGCAGATAGCGTGAAGTAGAAAAGATCGCAGATGCTAATGTAGCATTAGCATTACTCCCCCGGGCTTAAATTGTGAATAATCACACCGGTGTGACAGTACTCTTCAAAGGGTTCACGAAATATGACTACTACTCTTACTGTTTAACATGTTGGGTTACTTAATGTTACTTAATGTTAAGGCTAATACAAATGATAAGGCTGTAATGCTAACTAACGTGCTAGCTACTAGCTAGGTAGCTAACTTGATCCAGCCACTCCTGGTCCTTTCATCAGACGGGAAGCGAAAGAACGAGCAAGGCCCATTGCTGGTATGATAAACACCTGGTACTAAGCACACAGGCATCTTGTTAAAGTTATCTTATCTTAGCCAGCGCCATATAGATAGATTCTGTCTATATGGCGCTGATCTTAGCTATCTCTTAGTGGAGGAAAACAGTTATGACATCACTTACGCGACTCTGGGATTTGTAGTCTTTCTAGTTGCGTATCTTTCATAATCTTATATTTCAACAGTTTTACGACAAACTGTGACTTTTTTGACATGGAAATTATTTTTTAAGATTGACAAACATCATATGTGTCTTTCATGACACAATTCAAACGGGATCGAAAGATACGTTTTCTCTCTCCATTGACTTCAATACATTATTTTTCCGAAATAAGGTCCCATGGACTGGAAGTAGATGGTATAGGCCAAAAGGTTTTATAATAGGTTGATGGTGTCACAGGAAACTCGCGAGAAAACAAGTCCCCATTATGCATCCGTGAAAAATACAGATACAAAAAAAAATCAACTTTATTGCAGCAGGGGTTAAGGGTCGAGTTGACGTCATGTATATAATCATACACATATGGCTAACTCTATAATATCATGAGAGAAAAGGCGGTATTCTGTTCCCCACAATGACCGCCTCGCTGCATATTATTCCGCTTATTACACGGACAAATACTAAACAAACTAACGACTCGACTCCCAATATTAATTGAAATTATTTGTATTGACTTAAAATTCGTATTTCTTCCGATAAGAAAAAAAACTCCGTTCCACGGCGCACCAACGGCTTGAACTGCGACAACAACTTTACGGCAGCACAGTCAAACTTTGTTCAGTTTCTGATCCACTCACAAGTCCTTTAACACTGCAGAGCCCATTCCATGTTCCTGTTTACTTCCTGTCTGCCTTCTTCTGGTGATTTATCTGACGTCCAGCGCTCAGTCTTTTTTAACCTATTTTCCTTTCTCTCTCTTGATCCTCCTTAGCAAAGGTCATTATAGTCCTTGACAGCGGCCTGTAGCTCTTATTATACATCCATGGTCTGTAGTACTGTATTAACAACGTGTCACATGTTCAGAATCGAGTAACTGTGAAATGTTCGATACAGCTGTATAGAATATACAGCGTAGGTAGACTATATTGTTGGACTACTACATCTCACCCTATACCTCATTACACTTATATTTCCATAAAATGTATACTGTACAATATTTTCACAATGTTTTACCACTATTATGACAATTGGCTCTGACGTTATTGCACTTTTGTCAAAGCAAATTGAACTCTAAATGTAAACATAAAAACACTGTACAGCACTACACGTAGCCTACAGGCATCTTCATTCATGGTGCATCATTTCTCAAAAATATTTTTACAAGGTTTATTAACTGCAAGGCTTTTTGTAATGTGGCTGTTTCAATTATGTAACATTGCATGTGGTTCACCCAGTGTTAGTCGCTTCTGCCACTTTACACAAATAAAAACTCATGAACTGTGGGTCCAGGAGAATCTTTATTGACAGGCCTGAATCGTAAAAATTAGATTCAGGCCTTAGATGAGACCAAAACCTGTTTCATTGGTGGCAATGCACTGCTCTAACTGTGCTGCAAAATCCAAATAGCTCTCATGATGGCCAGGTAGGCGCAGGGTCAGGAAGCAGGTGGACGACCTGGGGGTAGGGATTTTCATAGTTAGTTGATAGTGAATGTGTCTTTAATGTTCTGTCTCATTGATTAAGTTTACCAAATGATCATTTTGTCATGAGTGCTAAAGGGACTAAGTTTACATGTGAACATTCTGTCAATAAAAATCAAAACCATAATCATAATTTATTAGACAAATGATAAACAAATCCTCTCCATCAAATTAAGTATGCCTTACACATCATCAGAAAAATATGATTAATTCATAATGTTGGCATATATTTTGAATATCCCTACCGAGGAAAATCTCCTTTCACCACATGCATCTGCATTCCCTTCATTGGAACGTCCCATCCTACCCAGAAGGTGACCAGTTGTCTTAGCTGTGTTGGGGATGCTGAAGGAAATGGAAATAAAACAATATTTTGAAGAGTAACTGAAACATGATAGCATATTATGAATATGCTTTAATAAAGCACTCATCGGTTAGAAAGCCATCCTCCCAACAAAGTTACAACACTTTTTATGGAAGAAAATGAAATAATAAATCCCTGTTTTTAGAACTAGGGCAAAGCCATCTTAATGATATCCTGCCTGTGATGTCACAGGGACAGTTGACTCCTCTTTTGTAAACTTGAACTCTTAAACACACTTAAAGAATGAACAAATATAAAGAAAATCAATTATCATTCTCGAAGATACTCTGCCATCTGACTTTTAACAGCCATAGAGTACTCCCCTTCGTCATATGACGTGAACTCCAAAGGCCACTCAATATGGTCAAGCACGGTCTGTAACGATAACAGGTATAAAAAAATCTGTCTTTTGGAATAAACAAAGATCAAGGAACATTGTATTTTTGTAAAGCTATACCATTGTAAACATAAAATGGTTGTTGACAAATTATGTTGTCCAATAACATCATTAACACATTGCACATTTAATGATCTTTTGCAAAATGTTCACTTTCATAATATTTTAGATGTATAACATGCTGGAGTCAAAAAGTTAAGATATTTAACTTGCAGAATGATAATAATAATAATAACTTTATTTATATAGCACCTTTCATACAGGGAATTGCAGTTCAAAGTGCTTTACATCAGTAAATAATAAGACATAAAATCAGTGTAAAACAAGCAGCAAGAGCAAAGCATAAAATGGGATAAAATAATTTAAAATAAAAACATGGGGAATAAAACATAGAGAAATAGTGCAATGTCAATCACAGAGAATAGTGCAGTATAATAGTGTAAAATCAGTAAAATGCTTTGGTAAAGAGATAGGCATTTTTAAAAGGCAGCTTAAAACTTAACGTATTGGTTTCCCTAATATTGTTGGGTAACGTGTTCCACAGTTTTGGGGGCGTAGTTTACAAAGGCTGCATCACCGATCTTCTTATGACTCTTTCTGGTCACCTCTAATAGACCTGCATCTGATGATCGCAGTGTTCTGGCGGGTGTGTAGTTTTTTAGAGAGTCAGCAATGTAGCTGGGTCCTTGTCCATTTAGAGCTATGTATATGAGGAGAAGCACCTTAAAATCAATTCTAAAAGTTACAGGAAGCCAGTGTAGAGTAGCTAAGACAGGACTAATGTGTTCCCTCCTTTTGGTATTCGTTAGTAGTCTAGCTGCAGAGTTTTGAATGAGCTGGAGTCTTCCAATAGCTTTCTCGGGGAGACCAGTGAATAGTGCATTGCAGTAATCTAGTCGGCTAGATATAAAAGCATGAATTAGCTTCTCTGCATCATGTTGATTTATGAATGGTCTTACTTTCGCTATGTTTCTGAGATGAAAGAAAGCTATTTTGGTCCCTTTGTTTAAATGGGCGTTGAAGTTCAAATCTGAGTCCAGGATGACACCGAGACTTGTCACCTCCGGTTTAATCCAAGTGGTTAAGCTTCCTAGATTATTGGTTAGCATCTCTCTTTTTAATTTGGGGCCAACAAGTAGGACTTCAGTTTTGTCCTCATTCAATTTAAGAAAATTATCGTTCATCCATTTGTTTATTGCTGTCAGGCAGTTGGTAATGGAGTTTATGGCTGTCACATCATTTGGTTCAGCGAATATGTACAATTGTGTATCATCCGCATAGCTGTGGAAATCTATACCATACTCTCTGATGATGTCGCCGAGCGGTAACATATAGAGAGAAAAAAGTAATGGACCTAAACAGCTCCCTTGTGCAACCCCGTAGCGGCTTTCATGTTTCTCTGATGAATGGCCTCCTAGACTAATATAGAACATCCTTCCTCTGATATATGTTTTGATCCAGTTCAACACGCAACCAGAGAAACCAATAAGCTTTTCAAGTCGATGTATTAGGATGTTGTGATCAATAGTATCAAAAGCTGCACTGAGATCTAATAGGATAAGGATGGAGATTTTATTTGCATCGGAGTTGAGTCTGAGGTCACTAATTACCTTTGTGAGTGCAGTTTCCGTACTGTGGTATTTTCTGAAACCTGACTGAAAGACTTTTAAGATGTTGTTTTCTTTAAGATAGGAATTGATTTGGACTGAGACAATTCTTTCCAATATTTTACTGATAAATGGTAGATTTGATATTGGTCTGTGGTTTGCTACTGTGTTGTTATCCAATTTAGGTTTCTTTAATAGAGGCTTTACAACAGCTGTTTTAAAGGCATCAGGGAAGACGCCAGTTTTAAGGGATGTGTTTATAATGTCCAGGACTGGACTGGAGATGCTATCAAACACTCGCTTAAAGAATTTTGTGGGGATAGGATCAATGTCTGAGGTTGTGGAGTTTGCTTCTGAGACAGTTTTACACAGTTCGCTTAGTGTGATGCATGTAAAGTTACTCATGGTTACATTACATACTCGATTGAGATCGGTCTCATCTCCACCTCCACTAGTATTGATACTAGCTCTGATTGAAGTTATTTTGTTCTCAAAAAACAGAGCAAATTCCTCACATTTAGCTGTTGAGGAGGGTGGGGGGGCAGAGACAGTGTTTAGCAGCTGATCGATAGTGGAGAAAAGGAATCTGGATTTTCCGGCATTTTCTGTGATAATATTGGTAAAATAATCTTTCCTTGCTAGTCGGATGGTTCTGTTATATGCAGTTAAAGCATCTTTGTAAATATCACAGCAGGTAGTGGTTTTTGTTTTCCTCCATTTTCTCTCTGCTGCACGACATTTCCTTTTTTCTTCCTTGACAACATTATAGTTCAACCAGGGGGAGGCTTTGCTTGTCGATTTCTTTTTAGTTTTTAGTGGGGCAACAGAATTTAATACAGATGATAGTGCATCATTGAGATGTTCTACCATTTCATTTAGAGAGCTGTCATGACTGTGTGGTTCATGTAGTCCAGGGGTCGGCAACCCCCTGGCACGCGTACTAGTGTGTCTTGCCCTGTGGTGTTTTTCTCAACTACTACGGTAGAACGTATTGACCCTTGGAAACAAAATAAATTAAAACTAAGGTCGCATTTGTGCGCGCAGTGATGAGCGGGCCCTCGTGTCCGTGCGCCTGTCGGGGAGGGCGGCCGGTCGTCCCGGCGTCAAGCAGACGCGCGCGAGTCCTCGGAAATGAGCCGTTTGTCATTTCTCTAATTTCGCGTCCCAGAATCCCAGGTCCTCCGGCAGCAACCCGGAAACGGATGTCGGCGCGCGGTCTGGAAGGAAAACTAATTTCTCTGAAGGCTCGTCGAGGATCGATTATTGAGGAGGCTGTCTGGAGGAGCCGTGACCGAGGATACACTGATTTAGAGGAGAGAGGAGTGTCTCTGGAGGAGCTATAACCGAGGGTACACTGAAGTATTCTCCGGAGACGATTTCAGCCAACAGTGATGTTTAAAAGAGGCGTGACGCATGGCTGGATGTCAACGAAGCACAGCTCTGCAAACTGTTCCCGTGATTATAAGTTATTCAAGATGACCAAATGTGCATCAGACTTTCTGCCCTGTACCGTTTGTTTGTTTGTTTACTCACTAATCACATCTCCCCTGGATGTTAGGTTATGCTTTCATTGTGAGGCGATGTTTACAGTGAGAACAGCTGCTGAGGTCAGTGCAGAAAGCAGAACAGTGTGTATAATATATATCGCTCAATAATATATGTAACAGGCCTACATTTCACACTTTATTTGTAGGCTTTAGGAGATATCTACAAATAAACTGTAGATATTTTTCATGAAACAATATAGTGCTTCACATAATAAAATATACAAGGGCTGTAGCCTGATATTTATTTATGCTTTAGGAGCTGTTTGTGTTTGTTGTACAATGTGTAGGTGTGTGTGTGTGTGTGTGTGTGTGTGTGTGTGTGTGTGTGTGTGTGTGTGTGTGTGTGTGTGTGTGTGTGTGTGTGTGTGTGTGTGTGTGTGTGTGTGTGTGTGTGTGTGTGTGTGTGTGCGTTGATGGTGCAGGCAGACAGGCAGGTCTCAGTAGCTTAAGGTAGTCTGTGACATAAATGGTCAAAAATGGTACATTCTCCATTAGCCTACAAGATCCATGTTCAAGCGATCGACTATTCCTTCGCAATGTAGCATCACATTGGATATGCGCTTAAATTGCCCTTGATTGGAATTATTCAGATCATTTCCCTATGACGAATTAGCACAAATGTGCTTAAAATGCATGAAAAACGCCCATTTTTCAAAATGGCCAGCTTTCTGGGGGGCGGGGCTAATGAAAAGCAATTTGAAATATGTGTGCAATCATAATAGTAATGTGTATACAGCGTTTCATGAATATCGGAAAAACTATATGCGAGCAGTTTGGAGCAATTTGCGCCATGTAAATCGTCCAAAATGGTGTATTCGCTGTTAGCTTACGACCTCCACAATTGATTTTTCAAAAATGTGCCCCGCAATTAAGTATCATATTGGATAGGGGCTGAACTTGTCCTGGATTGGAATTTTTTCGATCATTCCCCTAGGAGGAGTTCGCAAGAATGTGCTTAAAATGGCTGAAAAACGCACATATTTAAAAATGGCCGACTTTCTGGGGTGCGGGGCTAATGGAAGGCAATTTGAAATATGTGTGCAATCATAATAGTAATATATATATAGCGTTTCGTAAATATTGGAACAACTTTATTTGAGTAATTTGGAGTAGTTTGGAGTCATTTGCGACATGTAAATCGTCAAAAATGGTCTATTCGCTGTTAGCTTACGACCTCCACGATCGAGCTATCAAAAATGTTCTTCTCAATTTAGCATCATATTGGATAGCGGCTGAACGTGTCCTGGACTGGAATTTTTACGATCATTCCCCTAGGAGGAGTTCGCAAGAATGTGCTTAAAATGCATGAAAAACGCACATATTTCAAAATGGCCAACTTCCTGGGGGGCGGGGCTAATGCAATCTATTTACAAATATGTCCGCGATTCCATGAGGAATGTCTGTGCCAAAATTCGTGAAGTTCTGAGAAACTATATGTGACTACCACACAATAGGGGGCGCTAGTGAGCAGTTTTTTATGTCTAAAAAAAATAAATAATAATTAGTCCATCCACTCTTGAGTTATAAATTGGTGGTGTTTTTGGCGCCCCCTATAGTCCAAAATGACAATGCTTTGGTATGCCTATTCCCCAAGACAGTCTGAACCTATCTACCAAAATCTGTGTTGTTTGAATACATTGTTGATGAGTTATGAGCATTTCTTTCTAAGCCCCGCCTTTTTGCGAGTACGTTTTGATTGACGGCGGCAACATTTATCGTCCTAACATGCTCATTTTCTACGGTAATGTATCTGACCCTCCACCAATGCTGGATATGAAGTTTGGTTTTGAAAAACTGAAAATTGAAATTTAAGTGAATATTTAACTGTTTTGAACATTATGCTAATTTAGAAGAGCAAACATGTAGGCGGAGCTTAGGGTTCCAAGAGGATTATTTGTAGAGCAGGTCCACCCGGATATATGTGCAAAATGTCAGGTCATTCGGAGTTACGGTGCGACTTTGTAAATGTATTCCGAAAGGGGATTTTGATAGGTGGCGCTATTGAGCACGTTGGAATATTTTAACCCATTGACTCCAGAATGTTGCAATTTTTACGGGTCCTGGCGTCCGTGCAAAATTATACAACTTTGTCAGCATCCTAAAGGCCTCAAAAACAGGAAAGATGGTGACTAAAAATAATAATAATTAAAACTGCGGTCGCACTTGTGATGAGCGGGCCCTCGCGCCAGTGCGCCTGTCGGGGAGGGCGGCCGGTCGTCCCGGCGTCAAGCAGACGCGCGCGAGTCCTCGGAAATTAGCCGTTTGTCATTTCTCTAATTTCGCGTCCCAGACTCCCAGGTCCTCCGGCAGCAACCCGGAAACGGATGTCGGCGCGCGGTCTGGAAGGAAAACTAATTTCTCTGAAGGCTCGTCAAGGATCGATTCTTGAGGAGGCTGTCTGGAGGAGCCGTGACCGAGGATTGTTAGAAATTAAAATCAATGTTTTAATGGGGAAATGTAGTTTAAACATGCCGTCAGTTTTAATGCTCTTTTATACTGAAAAAACAGAAATTCTTGTGCACAAGCAGTTAAGCTTTTATTCTGAAAATCCTTCATCTACGGTTAGCATTTAGCATGTGGCTAATATACGATTTCCTGAAGAGGTGAATTTAGTAGCGAAATGATATGGAGTGGTGCAAACCGAAGCCTACGGATTTAACACTACAACTATAGATGTCGAGATACTACCATGCTGAATATTAAATGAAGGTACAGTTTATTTGAATACATTATTGTTTACAGACGAGAGTAGCATGAGACAACATCCGGAATGACCGGAAACCAAACGAGCCGAGAAGTATTTTTTAGAGTATTGATTACAGCGTTTAGAATGTGTTAAATGAAAAGTGATGAAAGAGAATATGAGGAGAAACGGCGTGTTAAGCATATATTGAATGTGAAAAGAACCTATCCTCTGTTTAAATGCAATAACGGACATTGGAGACGAGGTGAGCCGGCTGGCGGGGAGGAGCCAGCAGAGGATATATAACAGCACCGGAGGAGAGATCCATTCTCTTCTCTTCCCTATCGAGGAGCGGATCACAGCTGTTTGTCTGACTGAACAATATCATGCTTGTGACCAACCCGCGCCTTTTTTAATTAAAGTACCCAATTGAACTTTCACAGAGACTCCATTTAGTCTCCTTTTAAAGCTTCTCTCCTGGTCGGGAGAATAACGAACACAGTTAACAGGATACACTGATTTAGAGGAGAGAGGAGTGTCTCTGGAGGAGCTATAACCGAGGGTACACTGAAGTATTCTCCGGAGACGATTTCAGCCAACAGTGATGTTTAAAAGAGGCGTGACGCATGGCTGTTCCCGTTGTGATTATAAGTTATTCAAGATGATCAAATGTGCATCAGACTTTCTGCCCTTTACCGTTTGTTTGTTTGTTTACTCACTAATCACATCTCCCCTGGATGTTAGGTTCTGCTTTCATTGTGAGGCGATGTTTACAGTGAGAACAGCTGCTGAGGTCAGTGCAGAAAGCAGAACAGTGTGTATAATATATATCGGTCAATAATATATGTAACAGGCCTACATTTCACACTTTATTTGTAGGCTTTAGGAGATATCTACAAATAAACTGTAGATATTTTTCATGAAACCATATAGTGCTTCACATAATAAAATATACAAGGGCTGTAGCCTGATATTTATTTATGCTTTAGGAGCTGTTTCTGTTTGTTGTACAATGTGTAGGTGTGTGTGTGTGTGTGTGTGTGTGTGTGTGTGTGTGTGTGTGTGTGTGTGTGTGTGTGTGTGTGTGTGTGTGTGTGTGTGTGTGTGTGTGTGTGTGTGTGTGCGTTGATGGTGCAGGCAGACAGGCAGGTCTCAGTAGCTTAAGGTAGTCTGTGACATAAATTGTCAAAAATGGTACATTCTCCATTAGCCTACAAGCTCCATGTTCAAGCGATCGACTATTCCTTCGCAATGTAGCATCACATTGGATATGCGCTTAAGTTGCCCTTGATTGGAATTATTCAGATCATTTCCCTATGACGAAATAGCACAAATGTGCTTAAAATGCATGAAAAACGCCCATTTTTCAAAATGGCCAGCTTTCTGGGGGGCGGGGCTAATGAAAAGCAATTTGAAATATGTGTGCAATCATAATAGCAATGTGTATACAGCGTTTCGTGAATATCGGAAAAACTATATGCGAGCAGTTTGGAGCAATTTGCGACATGTAAATCATCAAAGATGGTGTATTTGCTGTTAGCTTACGACCTCTACGAGTGATTTTTCCAAAATGTGCTCCGCAATTAAGTATCATATTGGATAGGGGCTGAACTTGTCCTGGATTGGAATTTTTCCGATCATTCCCCTAGGAGGAGTTCGCTTAAAATGGCTAAAAACCGTACATTTTTCAAAATGGCCGACTTCCTGGGGGGCAGGGCTTATGGAAGGCGAATTGAAATATGTGTGCAATCATAATAGTAATTTGTATACAACGTTTCATGAATATCGGAAAAACTATATGCGAGCAGTTTGGAGCAATTTGCGCCATGTAAATCGTCAAAAATGGTGTATTCGCTGTTAGCTTACGACCTCCACGAGTGATTTTTCAAAAATGTACTCTGCAATTAAGTATCATATTGGATAGGGGCTGAACGTGTCCTGGACTGGAATTTTTCGGATCATTCCCCTAGGAGGAGTTCGCAAGAATGTGCTTAAAATGCATGAAAGACGCACATATTTCAAAATGGCCGACTTCCTGGGGGGCGGGGCTAATGCAATTAATTTACAAATATGTCCGCAATTCCATGGGGAATGTCTGTGCCAAAATTCGTGAAGTTCTGAGAAACTATATGTGACTACCACACAATAGGGGGCGCTAGTGAGCAGTTTTTTTGAAAAATTACGTTTTTTTTTTTACATTCTCGAAAAGGGCTCTGACGTGTGTCCCAAGTTTTGCGTCCGAAGCTCATTTTATGCTATCGCAATAAAATAAAAATGTATAGGCCACGCCCACATTCTGAATTTTTGGCGAAACTTTAAATCTGAGTTTGTAGTCAGCCTGAGAGTATGTTTAAAAAATAATAATAATAATTAGTCCATCCACTCTTGAGTTATAAATTGGTGGTGTTTTTGGCGCCCCCTATAGTCCAAAATGACAATGCTTTGGTATGCCTATTCCCCAAGACAGTCTGAACCTATCTACCAAAATCTGTGTTGTTTGAATACATTGTTGATGAGTTATGAGCATTTCTTTCTAAGCCCCGCCTTTTTGCGAGTACGTTTTGATTGACGGCAGCAACATTTATCGTTCTAACATGCTCATTTTCTACGGTAATGTGTCTGACCCTTCACCAATGCTGGATAAGAAGTTTGGTGTTGAAAAACTGAAAATTGAAATTTAAGTGAATATTTAACTGTTTTAAACATTATGCTAATTTAGAAGAACAAAAATGTAGGCGGAGCTTAGGGTTCCAAGAGGATTATTTGTAGAGCAGGTCCACCCGGATATGTGTGCAAAATTTCAGGTCATTCGGAGTTACGGTGCGACTTTGTAAATTTATTCCGAAATGGGATTTTGATAGGTGGCGCTATTGAGCACGTTGGAATATTTTAACCCATTGACTCCAGAATGTTGCAATTTTTACGGGTCCTGGCGTCCGTGCAAAATTATACAACTTTGTCAGCATCCTAAAGGCCTCAAAAACAGGAAAGATGGTGACTAAAAATAATAATAATAATAATTCCACCAATAACGATAGGTTTCCTCGCACTTCGTGCTAGGACGCCGTCGGGTCCTAGCACATCCGTGCTCGGGCCCTAATAATAATTCCACCAATAACAATAGGTTTCCTCGCACTTCGTGCTAGGACGCCGTCGGGTCCTAGCACATCCGTGCTCGGGCCCTAATAAATGAATTTGAACATCTACCAAAGTTGATGTGGAACCCGTGCTGGCATTTTAAATGGACCAATTCATTGAAGTGCAATTTGAAAAATGGTAATTTCAGTTATCAGCATGGTCCAATTGGGATCAGGATGCCCTAAATAAAGGGACAACATTGCTAACCTGGTACACTTACGTGAGCGACGCCACATGAATAGATCTGGTTGAACATGATTGACATTACATTTACAATTAAATATAATTTACAATTTGAATTAGACTTGATGCTGAAAAAAACCTCTTGGCTAACTGGCACATTTACAGAAATGTTGATTAATGTGCACTGTCCCTGTTAAATAAAGGAATAAATAAACCTTAATGCAACTCATTTTATACAGCCAGGTCAAGTTAAAAAAGTGTCATTAAAATGAAATTACTAAATGGGAACTAACATCACCGCTCATAAATACAAGTAGGCTTATTGAATCAACAAAGGTCTCAGCTTTTTTGTTATATCTAACTTTTGCAATTCCATGACTGTTAGTGACCCCAGAATGCACAATTCTTCAAATACACAATGTTAGGGGATAATAACACATTTATCCCTCGTACAAAAAACTGCTTTAAGTACTAACACAAAGTTTGCATTACACCGGAGAAAACAAAGACATGGGAAAATGGATGCTATAATTATCCACAGTGGAAAATACAAACCAAATAAAACAAGTACCTGCATCAGGAGCCATTGTGTAAGTCTGTGACGGTCCAGCCACACAATCTTCAATCCCGTGATCTGCTTGTCCATATAGGCTATCCTCTGAGCCTTGATTTGCAGTTTCAGCGGGGTGGTTACTGGAAATATGTTTAGATGTTTTTTAAATAATTTAACAAAGTATTTATTGTTAAATTGGCTTAAACCAGGGGTGCCCACACTTTTTTGGCTGGTGAGCTACTTTTGAAATGACCAGCTAACCGAGGTCTACCAACCAAAAATAAAAACCCAAATTGCAAGGGTTGCTGAATAACACGTTTTATTTTTACATGGGATAACTACAATAGGGCTGCAACAAACGACTAATTTGATCATCGATTAATCTATAGATTAATGAAACGATTAATCGACTATTCGGACTACTACTGTGTGCCTTGCACAATTTCTCAAACGCTCTTATTTAGCCATCAACTTTTAGATTTAGTTTGAGGTTGTTTTAGGCATGTGGAAACTAACAATGAAGACAATAAAGATGAATAATTGATTCAAAAATACATATATTATTAAATTAACTTAACAAATTGTGAACAAAATTAACATTGCTTTTTATTTGAATTAAATAAATAATATTTCACATCAAAAGAAACAACAATGTTTTAACAAATCGTATTAAATAATCTGATGACAGAACTGGAAACAGAATAGCTGAAACTTTAACAAAATAAATAACTCAGTTACCTCTAATCATTAACCCATGTTTGTATAATGTAGTTAACTCCGTGTGTTGCTGCTAGCATACATAACACCTGACGTGGAAACGTTACTCGTGGATGGGGCTACAGAGCTACTCGAAAGACAGTCGAACCCGGTGCATTCCTCCGTCTGAATGTGGTGCACTTTTGCTAAATGTTTAGACAAATTGCTCGTGTTACCGCCCTTACATGCTAAACACTTTTGGTGACGAGCATTGTCCACCTCAAGACGGGTAGCATGTAACCACACCTTGGAGCGCTTCTCTCCACCATCTCCTCCGTGTGTTGCTGCATGTAGCAGATGTGTGTGTGTAAACTGCCCCGCCCCCTTGCCAACAGACGGGGGAGAGAGAGATCTCTTCTGGATTGGAAAGATAGAAAATACACCGACCATAGACGCATTTGTTTGTCTTTTTGCATGTTAGAAACGAGTTGGCGACACTAAGACTAAGAGATAATGTTTGTGTAGCAATAATACATGACCTTTCTCTTTCTCAACTCGCTACTCGGAGGGAAGTCGCTGTCATATGCCTTGTGAACACTCCGATAATGCCTCTCCACGTTACCTTTCTTTGGCAGAGCGACGCTTGCTTTACAAATAAGGCAAATAACCTTTGAATGTGACATCACAAAAAAAGATTCTCCCTCCCATTCTGTGTGGAAGTGGTATGGCTTTTTGCTCGTTCCCGCACTCATTTTGTTGTTTGTCTCTCCCGGCACTTGACTGATTTTGTATCGCTTTGCATTCTGTGTTAACAGACTGGAAAGCAATAGGTCGCTTTTTCTGTCAATCAAGTCAACTCCTGAATTAAGTGGCAGGGAGGCCAAAGGAGGAGGGATCAAAACCTGTTTTGTCTATTTTAACGGAGCTGGATTTTTTTTAATTTATGAATGACTCGCGATCTACCAGCATTGCCCCCGCGGTCGACGTACTGGGCACCTCTGGCTTAAACGTTGTAATAAACTCAAGAGCAGACAACATACATTTGACAAACAAGAAACGTTGGTTTTATTTACATCTCCCCGCATGTGCTGGCTTGAATTTCTAAGAATTCAGCAGGGACTGTTGAACTGCAAATAGGACAATTGGTCTGCGCAGAAAAGAAAAGCAATTAAAAATAATGACAATTTGTTTATTGCTCCTAAGACCAAGGCTAAATACTTAAGTAAAATTACACTTGGCAATACACTGTATCTGTATTTAATTGCCTAATATGCTTAATAATAAACAGAAGAAAACCCACAGGGAACTACACACTTTACTGAATTCCCACATCCTGTTTGAATTGTGAAATGTGTTGGGTCTAATAAAACGTTAGTCACTTTAAGATAAAGATCTAAGGGAATTTAATAAATGATATGACCTCCACAACAGTTTCCTTTGAGGATGACACCAGCAAGACCTCATCAGTGTCAGTGTCCCCAAACTCATCGGATTCAGCATTCTGGGAATTAAAAGTATTACTTGTAAAATCTTATGTCATAATTATGCAAAAAAAAGTTTGGGCTTATTGTAGTAAATGTAGGCTTATCAACTCACATAGTCTCTGCACTCCTCCAAATGTATGCCGAGGAGTTGGAGTGGCATGCTCTGTCCACATTTGCGACACGTTGACTTGGCATCTTGGAAAATTCTTTAGCATTGAAAGGCAGTGGAGAATCATCCAGATGTCCTTGCTGAGGGAGAATGTAGAGGGTCATTTTTCCTCCGCTGGAGACATTCTTCAGTTGAGTTCCAGTATACCCTTCAAGTTCTGGAGTAATTACCGTAAGATTTCTTTGGCCACTGCCACCTTAAATAAAATAAAATATGTAAATACATTGGTTAACAATGTTTAAATGTGGTAAAAAATTATTATGTGATCCCGATATTAATATAACACCTCTACCTGTAGCCTTATAGAACAGCCAATCTCCGTTGAGGGACTCCAGCTTGGGAAACTCCATTTCAAAGATAGCACAGATCTGAATTAGGGCTGAGCGATTAATCGATTTTGAATCGAAATCGCGATTTGAAATGATGCGATTATCAAATTGCAAAGCCTGCGTTTTTTTTAACATATATATATTTTTTTTTACTATTTTTTTTTTTTTTCTTGTCTGTCAGTCGTCCACACCAATCAGAAGTGCTGTGCTCCACATGTACCAGCCATTGTTAACCAATCAGAAGTGGCCCATGATAGAAGGTGATAGACAGATTGTTCCAATCACCTGCCAAGTATTTTTGAAAGTGCCTGCCCTTTCCAAATGGCTTCCAATGGAGCTTTCCTAGATGGTTTGGTGAAACAAACCATCTGAGTCAGGTTAGTAATGCTCCATCACATGTTTCTATTACAGGGTGAATCTTAAACTGAAGTTTGACTTTAAAGCAACCCAACGGAAGTTTCATGTAAGTTTAGTTCTTTCACTCGTAGCTCGGGCTGCTAGAGACGGGCAGTAGCATGGCGTGGGGAAATAATTAGGGGAATCCAATAATATGTCCTTTATTTTGGGTCAGGGGTGTGGTGGTCAATGTAATAACGTAACCAGATGAGTGATTAAAGCACCCGGTATCATTTTACACACATTTGTATCATACAGATGCAGGACTTACACACGCCTGTTATCTAACCGACAGGTCCGCACGCACTCTCCAGCCGAAACTCTAATAAGCATACTCTAATAAGCATTCATTCACAAACTAAATCAGGAGACCTTTAACGTTTTACGTCTGATTCGCTCCTTTTTTCCTCGCTGTACACAGCTCCAGTTTGGACATTGGCCTGTCATCAGATTTTATTTGTTATTGCTGCTGTAGCGGAAGTACACACTCCAAATCTCCACCCTCCATAATTGCACTTGCTTCAGTTGCTTGCTACTTTCTAACGGCGGTGAGAGTGGCGCTATCTATCTTCTATCGATTAGATTTATGATTCGAAAATTATAAAAGTAGGTTAGACATGTGGATATTATCAGACTGAACAAAACGTGCATTTATCTTAACAGGTTCGTTTTCCACTGACCTTATTTTGAGCTATTTTCCAAAACCCTGTGGAGAAATCCCATTGCTTTTTGTCGAGGGAAACCGAGCGCAGCTTACTTCCGGGTTTTAGGACGAGTCACTGCAACACTAAGTTGATGTGATTTGATTGGATTGTGAGCCAAGGGAAGCCAGCCGCCTCTGGCTTCCCTTGGCATGGCCCTGACCAATCACAGGTTGGCAGGGGCATGACGTGAGGCTTGTCTGATTGGTCCATCCCTCCATTTTTTTTAGGGAAGCCAATTTTGGCTAGCCTCCTCTCGCAACAGAGTGCAATCTACTGTTTCACCATAACACCTAGAGGGGCGCTGTTTCACTCTTTGTAAAATACTCAATGAGAATGGGGGAGAGAAGGGCCGGCAGTAACAGACAACAAAAAAATTCCGAAACTAAACAAAGTGTTTTTTATGTATTTATTAAAATCATAACTACAATCCGAAAAAACAGGGGAAGCCTGGCTTCCCTTGGCCTCCAGGAGAAAACGCCACTGGAGACGGGAGCATGTTGATACGAACTTCCTAGCCGGAGTTATGGCCGCATTTTACAATAAACTTACGTTGGGTCGCTTAAAAATAAATATCGCAATTCGAATCGCAATATTTGTCAGAAAAATCGCAATTACATTTTTTCCTAAAATCGTGCAGCCCTAATCTGAATGTAAGAATGCAAATAGTTTAGAACATTTATGGATTAAATGCATTCCAATTTATATAAAAGATCATTAAACTTGGTTTTACCTCACTATGGGATTAGCGCACATCTTTTGCCAAGGCCAGCCCGCATCATTTTCAAGTCGGTGCTTGCATTTGGAGTTTTATTTGATGGCCTTGGCAGAGCGACAACACTGAGTTTCACACTTTTTACCATCCTGGGTTTTGGAGGATGTGCAAATCTTTTTTGGCCTCTTTTTGTTCTTGGTCCACCTCTTCCGAAGTGTCCAGGGAAAAGTCTAAAGCAATGAAGAATGAATGAGATGGTGTTTTAAATGCACAACATCTTATTGAATAACGGGATTATTTCAGATCTGTATATGTTGCAATTTAAACAATTACCTTGCCATCTCAACCTGAATCCCTGAAGTACTAGGCAGCGGGGCAGCAGGGGGAGGAGTGGCAGCAGCGGCAGCAGTAGGAAGCGGGTGGGCGGCAGAAGAATTCCCTCTTCCAGAAAAATTTGTGACATTACGGGATGGACTAACCCCAATGGTTCGGCCAATTAGCTTAACCAGGTTTAAGGCCAGTGCCTCTACATCTTTTAGGTCCTATTGTATACAAATACATAATCAACAGTGAAAAATAATGCATGTTAATTAAATTGTCATTCACATCGGTCCACATTGTTTGTATTTTTGTTAAGTCACTTGGCTCAAGGAGGTGTTTTTTTAATATGTGTTCCTACCTACTATTGCTGCTTAGCTTTAAAAATGTACACCAATATGACTCTTAGTCTTAGCTACTAAGTCGCTACTTGCATTTTCAGGTAATTGTGCAGATAACTTGTTGGCGGGATAATAAGGTAGATAAGTGTGCTGGATATAGTTACACACAACTGTTTCTTTCCATGTCTGTAGACCAACCAACTAACATATTTAGGTTATCTTCATGCTCAAATATAAACATAACAACATAAATCCTAGAAAGCATAATTACCATATTCATGTCAATGTAACGACATATTTTATGTAAAAAAAGTGTAAAAAAAATTACATAAAATGGAATTTATAGTTAAAGTGTTATCAAAAACATTAAAGGAATTTTACTTCAGAATTTCATTGAATATGTTATCTGTTAAGCTAGCTAGTGTTGGCTAACAGGCATGTGGCCAGGTAGCATTCGCTTAAAAGTAATTTGGGAAATATGCTAAACATTACACACCTTTTTAAAATATGAAATTTAAAAAACATTCGCTGGATCTTAAATAAAATAAAACATATTTTAAAAAGATGGAACTCACAGGGGGTTGATTCGGTTGATTCGGGTTGTCCATCTTGAAAGTTGGTCTCTTGTATGGAGGTATGTCTGCCAAGCCCAAGTCGATCACTGTATCAAAACGGCGCAGCGCTCTATGCCCCGAGGGTACTACCGCCATCTACTGGCTGCAGTGTTTTTGTGTTATGCATTATTGCATGAGAAAAACTAGAACACTCAGTAGCTATAACAGCATTTGGTTAAATATTGACTGTGCGTGGGCCTGGCAGTGGCAGATTCATTTCAGGCAAAAGTGTGCACAATCAACGGTAGGGCATGTATTTTAATTGTTTTAATAATGTATATGGTTATAAAATATAACATTGAAACACCGACGCAAATAACAAGTATGTGGAATGTGTTATTAAGTAAGTTTACTTGACTACAGTCCAGTTCTGTATCCTACATAATAAAATATGACAATCGTACATTTCTTTGTCAATTACTTTTACCAAATGAATATCCCACATTTGTTTTAAGCACTTTCAAATTATATGTTAGAAACAAATATTATAGGATTGATATAATATGTACAATGTATTTAAGTCCTGTACTCTGCAGGTACAGATAGATAGATATGTAGATAGATATAGAGATAGATAGATAAATAGATAGATATATGGATAGATGGATATCATATATAATAATAATAATAATAATACATTACATTTATAAAGCGCTTTTCCTGGTGCTCAAAGCGCTTTCAAGCAAGTAAAACAAAAATAACAACAAAAGTAGAAAGTGCTAAGCTAGGAGGAATAAGGGCAAGGGGTTATATAGATACTTCATTCATCCCAAATTTGGAAATGTGTGGAAACTAGTATAAACATAATAACATGAAATACAAATGAAAGCAATAGACAGGAATATATGCATATACAGTAGATAGGACACGACGAATATTATAACATTTAATGTAGCCTTACTATGAAGGCTGACCTAAATACGGTGCTTTTCTACAGATTACTTTATTACTGCACTGGTAAGGTAAAA
Source organism: Notothenia rossii (assembly GCF_949606895.1). NCBI lineage: Eukaryota > Metazoa > Chordata > Actinopteri > Perciformes > Nototheniidae > Notothenia > Notothenia rossii. Next base: position 26,370,594 of record NC_136910.1, on the reverse strand, counting down.
TTAGGCCGATTAATAAGATGTGAAGTGCTTTGTAACTTCGACCCGCGGCCGCTTGACTGAATACACAACAAACAATGAAGAAAGAGTTTTATCTGGGCTGCTTCGCTGCCAGCAGCTCCCCCAGGACCCGAAAGTGGCGTATAGCTTGTAGCGTGTACTTCAACATCAACGAAAGTGCTCGATATATGCTATATTGAACCAATAACACAAACTAACTGTATCACTATAACATGATGATGATGATGGTGATGGTGATAAAGAATGCATCTAACGTTCCGCTGTTCATTATAATAAAAAAACAGAGCATTAAACAAACCATCATGCTCTTACTTTGAAATCATGCGGAAATGTCGTCATCAGCAGGTCACGTGGTTTCCGAAAATAACCGAGTGACACGAATAGATTTTAGCAGAGACCGGCGGAAAATATGTCTCAAAATTCCGTGTGTATAAAAAAATTCCGAGTGTGTAAAAAGACGATCCACAAGCAGAAATGTGAGATCCGCGAGCAGAGATTTGAGCGCATTTTTGGTCGACAAATACAAAATGGATTCACAAATGCCTGATCGAAAGTTGTAAATGTTAAAGAGATATTCACAGATCTTTTTTTTATTTGTGAAAATATTTAGCGTATTTGCAGATCCGTTTTACACTTGCAAATTTATTTGTGAGTTTGCAAATCTTTTAAATGCATTTGTGGAGGGTGTTTTACACACAAATAATTGTTATGTTCACACAAATAATTATGAGACATAGCGTTCCGTGAGTCAGTTGCAGTTGTTGGGTGAAAAGCAAACAGCTGTTTGCTGCGGAGCGCAGCGCGAGCAGGCTCCCGTGAGCGGGAGCGCGCTCCTTCACTGCAGACCAGTGGCGGCCGGCCCATAGGGGCGCTAGGGGCGCCGCCCCACCTCTTCCCAAATACAAAAAAAAATATTAAATAAAAATATATATATTTCAAAAAAGAAATATTTCAAAAATATATATATTTTATATTTTTAATTTTTAATGAACAAGTTAAATATCATACAATTGGTATCAGTAAAATGTATAATCTACAATAAAATCTTGTTTAAAATTGTGTTACGATGTCTAAAGTTACTGATAAGTCACATGTTTCCTGCCTGGCCTTGCCCTTGGCATTAGTTTATCATTACGGGGCGCTGCCCCCGAGCCAAACAGCAGCAACCAGCACGTTGCAAAAGTCTCAATAGTAAACTGTGCCGCCGAAAAATAATTTCAGCCAATCAGCGCCGTCAAATATTTTGGTCACGAGGGCGCTCACTCGGCGCCCACGTTGCTTACGTGCGTTGACGTGAGTTGTTTTTTAGACTTGTGAGGAACTGTAACGCAGTCTAGGGGGAGCCGTGACGTCATCTTCAATGAGCTCCCCAGAAAAACAACACAGCTGTTAGCTCTTAGCACTCAGAGCTCACAGCTCTTCATATCTGTTCAGAAACTAGACACAAGTTAAACAAGTACAAACCACATACTGTCTGTGTCATGGCGAATACAGTCGCTGGTTTATTTATGTCTGTATAGGCCGTTGTTGTGAGTGTGGACGGTCGGAGCATTTACAACGTTAGCTTAGCCAAATCTCCATTAGAAAACACGCATTTTAAAAGGTTTTTCGCCTGCCGTCTGTCTGCAGACTTGTCAGAGCCTTAATTCATGGGTTTTACTATCCGGTATCAGTATGTTGTTACTTCGGCATCATTTTGAAACGTGTATTACAATTAAATCACGGTCAAATATGTTCATCTTGTTGTAGTTGTAGCCCCCTTGACAGCGATTCTCTCTCTAGTTTAGACTGCGGTCAAGCCAGCCTCCACTCGGAAAAACCTAGTCAAGCCAGCCCTCATAAAGGACATTCTGATGTACAGTTTCAAAATAAAAGACCTTTGGGGACAGGGATGATAGCTCATATATGAGACTTCAAAGGTCTTTTATTTTGAAACTCTACATCAGAATGTCCTGATTTTTTCTGAGTGACTACATGGGGTGTCCTGCTATCACCCTGGAGTGAGATGGATCTATGATACTGGACAGTTTTTGTTTTATTCTCATCTAAAAACAGGGATGATAGCTCATATATGAGACTTCAGGGGTCTTTTATTTTGAAACTGTACATCAGAATGTCCTGATTCTTTCTGAGTGACTACATGGGGTGTCCTGCTATCACCCTGGAGTGAGATGGATCTATGATACTGGATAGTTTTGGTTTGATTCTCATCTAAAAACAGGGATGATAGCTCATACAATAGAGATTTCAAAGGTCTTTTATTTTGAAACTCTACATCAGAATGTCCTAATTTTTTCTGAGTGACTAGATGGGATGTCCTGCTATCACCCTGAAGTGAAACCCTGAGTCTTTGATACTGGACAGTTTTAGTTTTATTCTCATCTAAACACAGAGGGATTATCTTTTTTTACTCTACCGTAATGCATAGGATATTCGCGCACCGCAATATCACGTGAGGGCTGGCTTGACTAGGTTTTCCCGAGTGGAGGCTGGCTTGACCGCAGTTAGTTTAGCATTCCCGACTCAGCCTGGTTGTTCCTGGCCCTAGAACCACGATTTTATGGGGCCATTACATCACCAGAAGTCCCAATTTAAGGGGTAATTTCTCCCAAAAAAAAAGGTTTTTACTCACTATATCAACAGCCCCACCAAAAATATTTTCCACCAGCCGCCACTGCTGCAGACTATCGCCACCTAACCATTCACCCAAATGTTTTTAATACCAGCAGTAGCCGGGCAAGCGCCGGGCAAAAAACTATCTTCAAATAAAAGAAAGTCACCGGAGGAGTTAAAGGAGAGTGAAAGGGAGCATGAGAAGAAGAGGGCAAGAACGTTTCAGCCAGCTTGATCGATGGAGTTGGCTTCTCTGCCCCTTTCACACCAACGCGTTTTCAGCTCCGGTTCGGAGCTGGAGCCTGAAAAGTACCGTTTTTTCCTGTTCACACCGCAGAGGCGCCGCCTCTTAGCTCCGGAATCCGGTTCACTTCCAGCTCCAAAAAATTGTCGGTCAAGAAGCAAGAGCGGCGTCACTTGCGGCGTCACTTACGTCTCTCTTACGTCGAGGCGTCCAGGAAACAAAACCCACCTCCCCTGAACGTGGGTCGACTGAAGAGTCTCGTCATGCCTGCCTACAAACAGTCGCGCTAAGCAAAGTGACTAGAAGGCAACCACACACTTATAAAAAAAAACACACTTGATAAAGTCAGGCAACACTAACCAGGCTTCGTGTGATTCTGTTTATTTGTACCTTACTTTTGACCATCCGTTCGCTGTTATTGATTATTGTGGAGAGCAGAGACGTTTTATTTTTTATTATAAAAGCTATCGGATGGAATCCATACATGGGCTGCACAGGTTGAAAAGTATAAGGTTGGAGAAGTCGTTATTTAATTTAATCTGGCTTTGCTTTAAAAGCAACACGATCATTGACCCAACGCAGTCCCCGGTTGTTGTTGTTGTTGTTGTTGTTGTTGTTGTGAGCGCCGTTGGGGAGCAAATCAGCGATGTAAACGGTGACGTCATGACGCAGCAGCGGCAGCACTATCCCGTTGAGTGGTGTGAACAAAGCGGGAGCAGAAAACGGAAACCGGAGCTGAACCAGAAAAGCTCTAGCTCGGAGATAGAAAGGGAAAAGCGCTGGTGGGAAAGCCGCACTAGTGGTGCAGTGACGCGTCCTAAAACCCTTTTATAATCTATCGATTAGATTTATGATTCGAAAATTATAAAAGTGCATGTAATAAATACATTTGTATTGATTTTAAGATCTTTTCATAGTTCATACAATCATACGTATTGGGATCATTTTGTATTAATGTGGACCGGAGGGAGAGGGTGACGAGCATAAGTTTCACTTTCCTTTTTTATTTCAATTCCAACTTTGGTCATGAAGAATATGTTTCTCTGTTGTCCACGTCCATAAAGCATAAAACAACAGCATCAGAGCACGGTGCAGAGTCTCTAGATGAGTTTACAGTAGTCCCTCCTTCTTATTATACATCCATGTTGTAGTCCGCTATAGAAAACTGTAGTTTCCATAGTTTCCCCACAGCAGCAGACGCACATTCATGACGTCCGCTGGCGCATCATAAACACGTTGGATAGTGAAAGTGCATTCGGATTCTCTAAGGTACCGTGGTCTCTTCTCCTAAGTCCTTTTGAATTCTCCTATCCACTATCCCTTAACCCTGTGACGTTTCACTCAGAGGTCAAGGAATAGGTGATAGGGTTAGAATTTAGGAGCTGATTTTTGGATTATCTGAACGCAACCAAGGTCTTCTGTCGGCTCTGTACATCAATGCCGACCTATGCTGACAAGTAAGTGAAGAGTAGACAATATAAATGTATTGGCGAAATGTCCCAGCAGTTTAGGATAATGAAGGTTCTAATCAAATCAATTACATAGCCATTACATGTCCAACTCCTAATGACAGGAAGGCCGAAAGTGCATTATACAAATAATAATACTCATAATAGCAGACATTTTTTAACAATGACCACAATATCATTATTTTAATAAACCAAAAATGAACAATTGAAGAAAATGAGGAAGAACTGATGATTCAAATGTTGTGGTACAAGTAGTAATGTAGTTTGTGCATACATTACTATTGCAACAAATGTGTTCATTTTCTTTTTTTCACTCCTCGTGCTGAAACCATGGCTGAAACCTACCAATCAGAGTAGGGGCGGGTCTTCGCAGAATACGTTTGGGGAACAAAATCAAGCTTTTTAAAAGGCGAGTGGATTTTGACAGGCAGTGGGTGTTTCTCAATTGCGAGTAAAGCTGCTGCAGAGCCAATATTTCAAGCATATTACGTCATCGAGTGCCGCCGAAGTACTGTTCCAATCTCCAGCATACTTGGAAATCTACTGAGCCCGGCGTACTTCGTTAGGAGAAATTTTGAGGCTGCACATGAGTAGACTCAAGGGTCTTAAAATCCCCACAATGCTTTGCGCACGGACCAATTTCCCCAAACCTCGAGAAGCCCCTCAATGCAGTGCGCAATGCCTCTCTTCTTTTTCTTTCGTGTAACGTCAGAGGTCCAACTCGGTGTCGTGTAGCCATGCCCGCATCTCTGGCCCTAAGTCGAAGAGGCTGGCTTCCGAGGGTGGTCTATATAAAAGGGCAGGTGGTTATTATATGTTCGGCAGTCTGTTCAGGGTCACCGCACTCGCATGCAGAACTGTCTGCCAGGCCCCACTTCTTCATTGATGTTTTGAAGCGACCGACCCCAGTTCGTAGGCGGTTTAGTGTGGTCCATTGCCGGCGTGGTAGGTCGTCTCCTCCTATGGCGCCATCTCCTGGGTCCCAGATGTAGCGATGGATGCGGGAGGGCCCGGCTAGCTCCCACTCCTGCTTCCAAGCAACCATGCATCTCTGGAGAGGTCCTCAGAGGTGGAATTGAGAATCTCTTGTGCTGTCTTGTTGAAGGGGAGGCGGGACTTGAGCCTACTTAGGGGCGCTGCTCTCGTTGTCATGTTCCTGTTATGCAGGATGTGCCAGTCATGCTTTTGGGCTTTCCTGGCCAGGGCGAGGGTGGCAGCCTCCCGTCGGAGGCCGGCCGGAGCTATTCCCCCGAGGACTGGCAAGAGGGACACAGGGGTAGGCTTCAAGCATCCAGTTATAATCCTGAGTGCGTTGTTGATGACCACGTCAACCTTACTTGCGTGAGGGCTTCTGCTCCAGGCTGGGGCGCAGTATTCCGCTGCAGAGAAGACCAGGGCTTGGGTCGATATTCGCAGCCTCTTAGAGCAGGCTCCCCAGGTTGTTCCAGCGAGGCGGCTGATCAGCGCGACCCTTGATGTTACCTTGGCCTTGACTTCTTCAAGGCGTTGTTTGAAGGACAGTGTCCGATCCAGACGCACACCGAGGTACTTCGGGGCTTGCTGGACCTCCAGACGTTTATTGTTGACACGCACCGCAAGTTCCCTCCTAGCTTCTCTGGTGCTAAGATAGTATGCCGCTGCTACCGTCTTTCCGATGTTGAGCTGTAGACGCCACCTTTTAGTATGCTACCAGGGTGCCCAGGTTGTCGTTAAAGCCATCTTCCATTGCCTTCCATGCTGGTCGTCTCAGCATGATGGCTAGATCGTCTGCATAGCCGTACTTTCTGGATGTTGTGTCAAGTAGGTCATGTACATAAATGTTGAAAAGCATCGGCGAGAGAACCGACCCCTGCGGAACACTGTTCCTCAGTCTTCTGAGCCTACTGCGTTGGCCATTGCTGGTCTGGAGGACAAAGCTGCGGTTGGTAAGCATCTCCATGATGAACTTAACCATATGCCGGTCTGGTATTGTCCTCAAAAGCTTCAGGTGGAGTCCACGGTGCCAGGTGTCATATCAGTCATGTCCAGGTACACTACCCCAGCTTTCTCATTGTCCTGGAAGCTGTCTTCGATGTCCTGAGAGAGTAGCGTTACCTGGTCCACTGTTGACTTTCCACGTCGAAAACCAGCTTGTTCTCGTGGAAGCTGCGAGTCCACCACTGGCTCGATGGGGCTATGGATCATCCTCTCCAAAATCTTGAATGGGACACAGAGCAGCGAGATGGGTCTGTATGACTTGGGGTCTTCCACAGGTTTATTTGGCTTCGGCAGAGCTATGATGGAGGCGCGGCGCCAGGTCTTTGGGAGCTTTGACTCCGGTAGCACGACGAGAAGAATGCTCAGAGCCAGCCAGATGTTGTTGTGCTCTGGTGGATGACGAACTCCGGGTGGATGTTGTCACGGCCCGGAGATTTGCCCGGCTTGAGCTTACTTATGGCCTCACTGATTTAATCGGCTGTAAAGTCTCCCAAGAGGTTGGAGTCGACACTGTCCGCTCCCATGATGGAAGACACCTCGCGCGAAGTCCGGGAAGCGGCCGTTCTTCAGGAGCTGGGATTCAATGGTATCTGCTGTGACTGGGCACCTGGGGGGCGTTGTAGTTCTGCCTGTAAGCTGGTTGATGGCCTGCCACGCCTTACGACTAGAGTGGGTGAAGTCGATTGATTCTGTCCATCTGGTCCTGCGGGTGACATCCAGCCTCTGGAGCAGTGCTGTTGCAGTCACGGCCACATCTTCTCTGGAGCTAGCCCTCTGGTGGTCACACAGAAGACGGCTGCACTCCTCGTCCCAACCCGGGATGTAGTTCCTGTTATAGCCACGCGGAATGGTCTTCTTTCCCGCACCCAGGAGGACCTCGCAGTAGGCTGCGTAGGCCGCGTCCGCATCTGCTGCCTCTGGGTCTGGCAGACCAGCTGACCTTCTTGCTGTCTCCTCAACAAACGGCTCCCAGTTGGCCTTTCGAAAGTTCCATCGTTTGACAGGTTTCCCTGTTATCGGTTGAACCAGTGCTGGAATTTTAATGATGGCCGGCCGGTGATGTGAGCGGGGGAACCTGTCCAGGACGCGTCTCTCCGGTTTCGGGTCGTTACTGCGGCCATGGGCGCAGGAAGCATCCTGAATGTGGGGGGGACTTTTTTAACTGGGGGTGTGGGGGTCCCCCACCACGAAAGAAAAAAATAGATTTCCTGTATTCTGGTGAATTTTAACAGGTGGTTTGATACTTTTATGTGGCTATACTAGCATGAGCAAAATGATGGGTACATTTTGTAATTTCATCCAGTAGTAAAGAAAGGAAACATATTTGATTATTAATTCAGAGCCGTCTTTGAATTAATAAAAAGCAGTTTAAATGCCCATTTTGTGTACATTTATATAAAACAAAAAATATTTGTGAGTGCATTGAGAGATATTGTTGTCGAGTCATTTATATATAAATCACAAAATACATTTGTGAATGCTTCTGTGAGCATTTATTAATATTGAGACTTATCTGACTCCATACAGATGTTAAGTTCACCTAGGAGTGGTATCGACTTAAATGTTCAAATAAATGTTGCTGTTCCTCGACTGAAATGTTTCCTGTTCAATATCCCCACTGATTTCCTTAAAATTCTGGGATGAGAGTCCACATCACAATTGACTCTAAACTGTCATTTCCCTTTCATCACTCACCTCAGCAATAGACCTCTCTCCACTGTCCCTTTATTCTGCCTCTGACTCACTCTCAAGCGCCTAGATGTCAAGAGAGGTGGTGAAGTGATAATTATTTATTGAGCAGTATACTCTTTCACATTGAATCATAACAAGTCATACTGCATGTAAATACAACTGACTCTAAAGTAGGTCCCAGTCTGTCACATTGGACATTTTGAAGACTCAAAGTCCCAAGCAGTAGGTAGAATATTAATGTAATGTGCACAGAAGATTAATAGTTAACTGAATACTGGGATGGAAATTGCCTATAAGCACTCAGTAAAACAAAAACTCACACAAAATGCTTCTGAATGATAAGAAGTATAATTAAAACATAATGCACATTACCATTTTGAGAGAGTACCTTAAAGAACTCAGAAAATAATCTCTTATTGAACTGAGGCTCCAGTAAAAACACACTGACTGCGTCTCTACATGGACATCATGGTGTTTACACGAGCACAGAGAGAACGGGTTATTCATGTTCCCTGTTTACATGATAAATACTAGTAACCTGGCATTTCGATGACTTTTCTCATCTAAACTATTCAGTGTTTGTATCTCTCTATCATGACATAAAGACGAAACTCCTCTCCAGAAGTGAGACGCTTTTGCCGCCGCTATCACTGTTAACTGATTAACTGCTACCAGCTGAAGACTTACTTTCCTCTTCTTTGAAAAAAATGTTCTTATGTCCATGTTGTCTGGGGGAGAAAACATATCAAACCAAGAGATCGTCAGCTTTGATTTTCGCTGTATTAACCATTTCCTGAACACTTGGTGTGTTTGCCTTACCTCTGCTACTGGCATCGCTTCATACAACAGATCTGAGCTGTCCAACTATGGCAACACTCCTTGAACATCTGCCTTGGTACACAGTAGCAGTGAAAACATGGTACAGAGTTTCATTGATTTGGGTATTCTCTCAATAAGCAAGGGGAATGTATTTGATAGTGAAGCACTGACACAGCGCTCTACAAAGTGCGGCGAGTGGATAGACCGATTCACTGACTTTCCACATGGTAAAAGTGGGGGGGTCTAAACTAATCATTTGAAAAAGTGGGGGGGACTTGTCCCACCCTCATATAATGGCTGCGACGCCCATGACTGTGGCAGATGGCGAAGGCCAGGTCCGGGTTGGTGGAGGTGTTCCAGCATGCAGAGAAGAAGGTTGAAGGCTCCTTGGGGTCGTACAGTAGTAGGGCATCAGTGTTGGAGGCCCATTCGCTCAGTGCCACTCCGTTAGGTGTTGTGTCTTTGTAACCCCAGTCTGTGTGCTGACAGTTGAAGTCTGCTGCATAGATGGTGGGTGCAGTTACTGACGGGAGTGACGTCGCAGACAGCGCTGATGGTGGGGGCTTGTATACGTTGATGACTGATGTTTCCTGGATTTTAGTAACCAGCCACTCGATGTTAGAGCCTGGTGGAGATTGGCTACTGGTTGACCAGCTTATTTGAGTCCTGACGAAGGTTGCCACACCGTGTTTCTTGCTGTGGATGGACCCAGCGAGATGGAAACCAGGGATCTTAAGGAAGTTATCGGATGTGCAGTGTGTCTCCTGCCCCGTTGGAATCAGCCAGGTGACGCCCAACCTTGAGTTTGGCGGTGGTTAGGCCCTCGACATTGAGTTGAAGCACTGCCAGGCCTCGGTTATCGATGGTCGGGATGACTGCCCGTCCGCCGTTCCTAGGCCTACCAGCTCGACGTTTGGTTGGCGACATTCGTTTCGCAAGTTGGTCTTGCACCATTTCTTGCTACTCACAGAGGAGGCCACGTGAAGGCTGTCGTCTTCTCCTCGCAATACCTCAATGAGCTCAATGTGGGCGCAAGCTCAACGTGGGCGGAGCTTCACAGATGACGCATTGCATCCTGTTTCCCGGGTAGCAGTTCTCTTCCCTCCCTTCAATCTAACCCTTCCCTTCCCCCCATCTTAACCCTAACCACTCCCTACTTTTTTACCTAATCCTAATCTTCCTTCCTCCCTCCCAAACCTAAACCCCAAAACCTCTCCTACTGTAAGAAATTAAAATCAATGTTGGTATGACGTAATTTAAATTAAATACAGGGTTTTAATTTAAAGCAGTTTTATTCTGAAAAACCCGGAAGTACACACTAACTATTAATTTAACACTTTTATTCTGAGAATTCTTCATTTCCGGTTAGCATTAGCATATGGCTAACGTTATGAAAACCGTGAATTGAAGGTGAAATGACATGTGATGTTGTACACTAAACACACTGGGATTAACACTCATTTATTGACGCCGAAATAAATTTTATCAGGGAATGTTTAAATAACCACAGACATCACAATTATAAATATATTAATAATATAAGATATAATATGTCACTTTTGTGACTGGGTAAGTTATGAAGGTAGATATGGTGCAAAATGCGAGAGCGTGTAAAACCTGATGTGAGCACTTGCAGAAAAAAAATCTGAGCTTGTGTGCATGTACATTTACACTTGTATAAAATATCCACGTAACTGAACCAAATTTGAAGTCACAGAAGAAAAAAAAAAGTTTTGTAGCTTGTAGGAAAAAAATGAACTTAGTGATGAAATGTTCACTTGCAGAAAAATACATATTTTTAAAATATATTTTCCATTACAACTGCAACTTGGTTATTACAACCTCTCAAATCAGTCATTACAACTTGACGAATCTGCTCTGTGGCAGTGTAATGGCATGAAGGGTTTCCTCTTGCCACTATAGAGCGGGGTTGACGACACGCAATCCAAAACAATAAGCAGCCGAAGGTTTTCAGTCAAAAAGATGTAATTTATTAACAAAAAAGTATTGACTTAAATAGTCTCAAAATAACAAATCTTTAAACAATATTTTGGCGGTATGCTTTCCTATATAAACTAAACTATACTTTGTTTGCAGTCCAATTTGCAACACTAGTTTCTGTCGGCAATTTGCGGTCAAAAAACTGTTCCGCTCCCCGTCTCATCAGGTCTCCGAGCACGCCGGCTGTCCTCAATTACCTCGCTTAAATACACACCGGAAGGTACACGGAAACAGATCATATTTACGATATAAAATTAAACAATCACTTCCTCAAAACATATTCACCATGGCAAAATAAATCATTTTCCATCATTAAATCATTTATCAAATTATGAATCGAAATAATAACTTTGTGGCTCTAACATACCGGCCCCTAATTGTTGACGCAGTAGAAAAACAATGAATACATTATAATAGAGCCAAAAAACAAGCAGTTACTCAAATGTAACTGTCATCAATATACAATCATTGTCATAGTTCATAGTCCAATGTTTGTGTTTGGTGTGTTTGCATGAGTTCAAGACGAAAAAAGGGGGGGGGGGGGCGTGTGTGTATGTGTGATACTGGGTGTCAGAGGTTACTAGCACATGACACCTTGTGTTCAATCAACTGCTTCCAGAAGCAGACAGAGTTTGTCAATTGGTCGCTGTAAGGTGCTACTCTTGGTTTTCACCAAGACACTTCGGACAAGCTCTTTGGACCCTGACAGTGTCTTTATCACCCGGCCCATTTGCCAGGGATTTCTCGGTGCTGTGTTATCCACGATGACGACGAGATCATCAGGGCGAAGGTTCCGTTTGGGGTCGTGCCATTTGACTCGCTGTTGCATGATTGGGAGATATTCTCTTCTCCATCTCCTCCAGAAGAGATCTGCGAGGTATTGTGCCTGTCTCCATCTCCTCCGTGAGTACAAGTCCTCCTTGTGAAAGAGTCCAGGTGGCATAATCGGTTTTGACCTCAGCAGAAGGAGGTGATTTGGCGTGAGGGGTTCGAGATCGTTTGGGTCACTTGAAACTGTAGTCAATGGTCTGTCATTCATGATGCTCTCAACTTCGCAGAAAGCTGTCTGTAGAGTCTCATCATCCAATCTCTGTTCTTTTAGGAGGGAACACAGAATCTTTTTTACAGGTCTGATGAGCCTCTCCCAAACTTCACCATGGTGGGCTCCATATGGCGGATTAAAAGTCAATTTTACTCCCTCCCCGAGTAATGTATTTTGAATCTTGTGATGATTCACGTCTTTAAGAGCAGCTCTCAGCTCTTTCTGTGCTCCCACAAAGTTTGTGCCGTTGTCGGTCCTGATGCTTGTCACTTGCCCTCTGCGACATATTAATCCGTGCAAAGCATTGATGCAGGAGTCAGTGTCCAATGAGCTCGAAACTTCCAGATGTATGGCACGACTCACAAGGCAGGTGAAGATCACTCCCCAACGTTTTACATTTGCTCTGCCTCGTTTAACCTCCAGGGGTCCAAAGAAGTCGATACCAACATGAGTAAAGGGTGGAAGATCTGGAGACACCCGATCCTCTGGGAGGTCAGCCATTTTCTGCTCTCCAACTGTGGCTAGCATTCTTCGGCAGAAAACACAGGCTCTGATTATCTTTCTGGCTGCCGAGTTAGCACGAGGCAACCAGAATCTTTGATTTAGCCTTGAGAGCATGTGGCTTCTCCCCGAGTGTCCTATCTGCTGATGGATGTGGCCCAGGATCAGTTTGGATACAGTAGAGTCTCTGGGCAGGATAATGGGGTTCTTCAGATCCATTGGCATTGCTGATTTGCTTATTCGTCCTCCCACTCTTAGCCAGTGCTTGAATTGGAATAAAAAAGGTGCCAGTACTCTAAATCAGCAACAAGTATTTGGCACAAAGTCATAGTATATCCTATAATGCTGGTGGGTTTGTCTCTTTACTGTATATTTTAGAAAGGCTCACTGTACTTAAACAAAATGACTCAGGGTGCATCTGAGATTAGAGGGGGTGCAGTGGTAAAGTGCTATTTTTATAAGTGGGGAGTGGACCTGACACCCTCTAGTCTAGGGGGGTCCGGGGGCATGCTCCCCCGGGAACATCTTTTTTTAAATATTGAAGTTAGATGCATCAATCTGGTGCACTTTGAGAGCAAAATGAAGAGATATATGGATACCTCTCAACATCCATAATGAAACCACTGTAAACAGATTTACTTTTTCTTTATGGATATAAAAGAAAGTAAAGCTTGACTCCTACTGGCTGGTTAAATGACTCCTCGTCCCTGAGGCCACTACCAGTTTTTTGTGCCATTTTGCTGGATTTATTTGTCAGTAGCGTTGCTGCACAAAGTGATAGCCCTCTAGTTTAAATCTATTACCCAAAAAGAAACATATGGAGATGGGTTACTATTTTAAAAAAATTGCAAATCTATTTGGGAACAGTGGGGACGGGCTTCAAATCCTATAGGGGGGTCCGGGGGCATGCTCCCCCGGTAAGATTTTTTTTTAAATGTTGGACTTAAATGCATCAATCTGGTGCATTTTGAGGGGGAAATAAAGAGACTACACCCATATGAAACAAAAATGTATACATTTAAATAATCATAAAATGATAAGTACATGGCCATAACCAATAACATACAATATCCAATATGAAAAAACATTGAAACTTGTTATATTTATTTGTTTTTGGTTCATTTATAGTTGTGAGTGTGTCTGGGCTCCTGAATCAGCCTCTCCTGTCTCCCTCCTCTCCCCCCTGCTCCTCTTTGAGGCAACAGCAAAGACTAGTTTTAGCTCTCAACAAGTTTATCTTACCTTTTTTCACCTAGTTAACATTTTGTTTGTATTATTCATGCATATTTTACTAATCACTACCCCCTCAAATGGAAATATGTGTTTACATAAATGGTGACAGAACCGTTTGAGACCCACTGAGATAACTTAAACTAAGTTAACTATCTAAAGACTCAGAGTAATTTACCTCACCAGAGCTGTAGCTCCTTATATCCGTTAGCGCAGCTAGCTAGCACCAGATGCTAACAACAATACACGTAACCGGTGCGCGCGCTTTCTCGCTCGCTCGCGCCAGACATACACCAACACACACCCTCCCGAGCTTGAATGACACACAGAGACCAATCGAGGGCATTAGTATGATCTGTATGAAAGTGGCAATGTCGGCAGGCCACGTCATGTAGACAGCCAGTCACCCTCTGTGAGGCAGAGTCAGACCCACATTTGCGCTGCGTTGCGTTTACAATATGTATATTGCCGGCGGCTGAGTACCGGCATTTTACTGAGTACCGGCACCTTGCCGGTACTCAGTAAGAAGTGCCGGTACCACATGGGTAAAAATCAGAAGTGCCGGTACTGCGTACCGGCGAGTACCGGCCCAATTCAAGCACTGCTCTTAGCATGCCTCTAACTAAGATTGGGTCCAGCTTCCTGATAGAGCTGCTTGCTCTTACTTGCCTTCCTTTCTCCAAAAGTGCAAGTTCCTGAGAGAAATTACGTCTTTGCTCAAAGTGAATTATTGACTTTTCAGCTTCTCTAATGTCCTCCACCGACAGATGTTGTGATCCAAATGTCAACTTTAGCTTATTCATTTTGTCCTTTAAGGATTTCAAAAGGGTCCAATCTGGGGCAAGGTCAGCTTTTGCAGATTTCCTTCTTTGATTTAGCAGAAGAAGAATTCCCCTTAATTTAAGTATCCAAGCAACCCCTCTCTGCAGTCTGCTCCATGATGAGTAATACTCAAACAGTTTGCTGGTTGGGTTGGTTTCGTGGACAATCAAACTGTTAACTGCTACATCCTTTCTAACCTCTGAGTCCTCTGATGGAATAAGGCCCAGGTTCTTAGGTGTTTTTGGCCAATATTCCTTTTCCAGATACTTAGGTCCTGTTATCCACCTTGATGTCTTTAGAAAGTCTTCTACATGCAGCCCACGGGACGCGTCGTCGGCAGGGTTGTCCATGGAGCTCACATGCGTCCACTGCTTCTCCTGAGACAGGTCCTTGATCACTGAAACTCTGTTTGCCAAGTGTCCATCCTTGAGTTCTCCATGAACCTTTTGTCTTCACCTGACATTTCCTTCTTCTCTTCATAATCTTTTTCCGAGAAGTCCTGATTGTATTGTGTGATGAGGAGATCATTCAGGTTGGCTACTGATATTCTGTTGACCATTGTGACCACAGGTCCAGATTCCACAGCAGTACAAGCGTTGAGTGGTCCATTTACCACCCATCCAAACACAGTCCTGACTGCATATGGTCCATTTCCTTGACTTCTTATTATGTCCCAAGGTTCCATTGCCTTAGGAACATCAACTCCTATTAGAAGCTCTATGTCAGCATCAATTTCTTTCAGCTGTATGTCACTTAGATAAGGCCATCTTTCCAGATCATTTTGGGGAGGTACATTTCCTTTTGAGACAGGAATCTTACTCTGTGTGTACACCTGAGGTAGGTCAAGGTAAGTACTGCCATCTAAATGTCCTATCTCCAATCCTTTGAGTTCGTAACTCTTTACAAGTCGTTGCTGACCCATTGTTCTTAGAACGACTGTCGTTTTTCGTGATTTGGAATTCAGCTGTCTCATTAGATTCTCTGTGCAGAATGACGCTGAACTGCCGGGATCAAGACAAGCATAGGTTGAGATAAACTTATCTCCTTTGTGAACCTTGACTCGAACAGGCACTATGGCTAGGGCACAATCCCTACCGGCCCCAGTGGCTTCACCACCCGAGACAAGTGCACTGTTGACCCAAGCTCCTTTTGTTTCAGGAGGGTGAGGCTTTTGTAGAAGTGGACTGTCAATGTGAAGTATTGTTGGGTGACTCTTTTGACACCTTTGACATGTCAGCCTTTTCCTACAGTTCCTGCTCATATGACCCCTCATCAAACATCCAAAACAATAACCATTTATCTTCAAAAAGTCAACCTTTTCCTTGTGTGGATGATTTTTTAATTGATGGCAATCAGTCAGCACATGCTTGCCTTTACAAAAGTAGCAAAAAGAGGCAGGACTGCCCCCTTGTGGCCGTTTGAAGGTGCCACGCTGCTCTGCGTTTGACGGTGCAGCGCTGCTCTCCTGATCACATGCTCCTGCGATGATGGTGCCTCTACTTTTAGGTGTTCTGTGGCTCATGGGTTGGCTCCTAGTGGCCATCCTTGGGCTAGAGATGTGGCGATCCTGTATATCCCCAAATAATGGGTCCAGGAGTATTTTAGCTTGTTTTTCCATGAGCTCCACAAGGTCACGAAATCTAGCTCTCTCCTTTGTTCTCTGTAATATATCATAAGCCGCTGTCCGCCACTTTTCTCGCAGTTTGTAAGGGAGTTTAGATATTATTGATCTTAGATTGGAAGGAATATCTAGTTCATCCCAGTACTTTAAATCTTGCATAGCATTGCAGCATCCTCTTAAATAAATTGCATATGCCTGAAGCGCTTTGCCATCATCCGGTCTAATTGATTTCCAGTTCATTGCCTTTTCCAAATAAGCGCTGGTTACTTTGATCTCGTCCCCAAAGTGCTCCTTTAACAGCTGTCTGGCTTCCGTGTAACCTCTTTGGGTATCCATATACAGGCAGCTGCGAACGAGATCTTTGGACTGGCCGGAAGTCTACTGGTCGAGAAAGTAGAGCCTGTCATGACTGCTAGCGGTCTTATCCTCAATAAGGTGTTCGAAAACTCACATAAAGGACTGATATTCAAGTGGATCACCATCAAACACTTTTATCTCCATTGCTGGTAACAAGGTAAGTTTCTGCTGCATAATGATGAGGTCAGCAATATCTCTCTGTCTCTGTATAACAGTGTCGAGGTTATCATGGGTTTCATTGCGTTGGGTGGAGCTATGCATTGTGGGCATTTTGAAAGGTCTAAACTGTGTTGTGGGTCGCTGAGGGCTGCGAAGATTAATGACAGTCCTCTGAAGTGGTGTTTTAGGCACTGCACCCAATGGCATGAACTCCATGGCTGAGATTTCAGGATCCAAAGTGTCTGTGCTTCTTTCTTTCCTCTCCTCCAGATAAGCATTCATTCCATCTTGAATTTGATCATCCATTTTTTCCTCCACGTCAATGCTTTGCAGAACCTTTATTTTAGCAGCAGATGCTGCAATTTCTGTGTCCAGTTCCATTTGTTCCAGTTGTAATAGCAGTGCATGTTTGTCCTTTAATCCAGCAGCTCTGGCTGGCAGGGCAGCCTTTTCAGCAGACGCTCTTCTACATGCTGAGGAGACTGAAGAGGTTTTTGAGCTCCTTGACTTGTGTGAAACATTAGAGATGCTGTCATAATAATAATAAATGGGATTTATATAGCGCTTTTCTAGACCCAAAGACGCTTTACATTATGAGTCAGGTCGACAAACAAAAAAAGAACAAAAACACAAACAAAAACAAAAACAAAACAAAAACAGAAAAGCAGTCAGGAGGATGTTGGTTCAGAGGGGGGAGGGGCGGGTTTAAGGATAAGCAGAGTTGAAGAGGTGGGTTTTGAGACGGGACTGGAACAGGGTGAGGGAATCAGACTCACGGAGGTCTTGGGGGAGGGAGTTCCAGAGCTTCGGGGCTGCCACAGAGAAGGCTCTGTCCCCGAAGCTCCGGAGTTTGGCCTTGGGGATTGAGAGCAAACCGGCTGAGGTGGATCTGAGGGACTGGGGTGGTTGGTAGAGGATGAGGAGGTCAGTGAGGTAGGGGGGGGCCAGATGGTGGAGGGCTTTATAGGTGAGGACCAGGAGTTTGTAGTGAATGCGGTGTGAGACGGGAAGCCAGTGGAGTTCTTTGAGGACCGGGGTGATGTGATGCCATGATTTGGTGTGGGTGAGGAGTCTGGCGGCTGCGTTCTGGACACGCTGGAGTCTGTTGAGGGATGTTGTGCTGATGCCGAAGAGGAGTGAGTTGCAATAGTCAAGGCGGGAGGAGATGAAGGCGTGAATGAGTCGCTCAGCTGCGGGGCGGGTGAGAGAGGGACGGAGTTTGGCGATATTGCGGAGGTGGAAAAATTAGGTTTTTACAACTTGGCGGATGTGGGGGTCGAGGGAGAGGGTGGGGTCGAATATCAAGCCAAGGTTGCGTGCCTGGGTGGAGGGGGAAACAGGGGTGCCATCGATGGTGAGTGTCAGGTTGGGGGTTTTGCTGAGGGTGGATTTGGAGCCGATGAGGAGGAGTTCAGTTTTATTGCTGTTGAGTTTGAGGAAGTTGTGTTGCATCCAGGATTTTATTGCAGTCAGACAGGATTCGATGTGTGTGAGAGGGGGGTTGTGGGGGGATTTGGTGCTGAGGTAGATCTGTGTGTCGTCAGCATAGCAGTGAAAGTCCAGGTTGTGATGGCGGAGAATCTGACCATGGGGGAGGATGTAGATGATGAAGAGGAGGGGGCCGAGTACTGAACCTTGGGGAACACCTTGGGTGACTGAAGCTGTGGTAGAGGAGTGATTGTTGAGGGAGATTAAGTGGGATCTGTCGGAGAGGTAGGACTGGAGCCACCTGAGTGCAGTACCTTCGATACCGATATCCCGGAGTCGGGTAAGCAGGATGGTGTGGCTCACGGTATCGAAGGCTGCACTCAGGTCAAGGAGGATGAGGATGTTGAGGGAACCGGTGTCAGAAGAGGTGAGGAGGGAATTGAGGACTTTGATGAGTTCCGTTTCTGTGCTGTGGTGAGGACGAAAACCAGACTGAAGGGGTTCAAAAAGGTCATTTTTTTGGAGATGGCGGTGGAGTTGTTTGGAGATGATGCGTGCTATTGTTTTAGAGAGAAAGGGGAGGTTGGAGATGGGGCGGTAATTACTGAGGGAGGAGGGATCCAGACCAGGTTTCTTGAGGATGGCAGTGACAGCAGCAGTTTTGAAGGCAGAGGGAACGGTTCCTTGGGACAGGGAGGAGTTGAAAAGGTTGACAATGTAGGGGCAAAGGACGGGGAGGCAGGACTTCAGAAGAGGGGTGGGTAGAGGGTCAAGCGAGCAGGTTGTGGGTTTGGAGGAGCTGATCAGTTGGAGTATTTCAGGGGGGGTAACCAGAGTGAACTGGGAGAGAATGCCGTGGGGAGGAGGGCTCGGGAGGTCAAGGGAGATGGAGGGAGCAATTGTGGCGGTGGATGTTGGGGGAGATGTTTGTGTGTCAGATTCAGCGGATAGGGAGTGATTTATGGCAGTGATTTGGGGATGAATCTTTGATTGTGCAATTATTTCTCTTTTCCACACATCCACATCTTTCATACAATATTCAAAATGTGTCATTTTTGGCTCAAACCAGTCCACATGATCCTCCTGGCTCTCTTCCTCTGATAAAAGCTGTTGTACGGATTCATGAACACTGCACAAGTCATTTATATTTAGTTTGAACATTTCCAAAGCTTCATTCACATGACGTTCCACATTCCCATCCTCCACAAGCAAGGCCTTAATTTCGTTCATTTCCCTTGTGCATGCTCCTAATTTCCCACTGCGGGAGGCTTTGAGTGATTTTAACAATGTTTCTGCGTCAGCAGAAGTCCTGGGATCGTCCGACATTATTTATTTATTTGTTTTTAGGCCGTGCATAAAAAGACGTTGCGCTCCTTTAATGAGTCTCACAGAGCACGCCTGGCTTCATTTGTTGCACAAACAAATTCAATCACATTCTTTTCACGGACGATCCACAGGTATTTACAATCCTCCTCCAATGTGTGCATCGCCGTTATGATTTCCTTTTAGACTTTAACACGTCCGACATTCCATTCAATGAGTATACGCATTTATTCCATTTATTTACTCACGACCCGCCCAGTCTCTCAGCTCCGGTGTGTCCTTCTTTTCTGGTGATCCAAACGGTGTGTGTCTCTTCCTTACGGAGTTTTTTGACTTGATGTAATGGCATCAAGGGTTTCCTCTTGCCACTATAGAGCGGGGTTGACGACACGCAATCCAAAACAATAAGCAGCCGAAGGTTTTCAGTCAAAAATATGTAATTTATTAACAAAAAATTATTGACTTAAAGTCTCAAAATAACAAATCTTTAAACAATATTTCGGCGGTATGCTTTCCTATATAAACTAGACCAGTGGCGGCTTGTGGAAAATATTTTTGGTGGGGCTATGGAAATGGTGACAAAACCATACTAGGGCATTTAAAATCAGGAGACTAAATACGAACATTGTGTGTGCGTGTGCGTGTGCGTGTGTGTGTGTCATACTTGCCAACCCTCCCGATTTTCGCGGGAGACACCCGCATTTCTCCCGATTTCTGACAAAATCAGATTTACTCACGACTGTGTCCACTCGGACTTTAATACAGGTACACCATTGTTTGGCTTCCATGGTAGCGCGTCTCTTTAGCAGCGCGCGCAACTCAAAGTCTGAGAGGGTGAGGAAGATGAAAACTGAACAAGAATCGACAACTCGACCCT
>NC_136910.1:26272901-26345401 GCF_949606895.1 Notothenia rossii | reverse complement strand
ACACACACACACACACACACACACACACACACACACACACACACACACACACACACACACACACACACACACACACACACACACACACACACACACACACACACACACACACACACACACACACACACACACACACACACACACACACACACACACACACACACACACACACTTTTGGTTTGTGGTTATTTCCCCTCCTACTTGTTTTGCTCTTTTTGTGGTCATTATGTTTCCCTTTGTCATAATTTTGTGGCCCTTTGTAATTGTTTTGGTCTTTCGCCCCGTTTTCCAATTGTGCATGAATGGCTTGTTACGCTAACCCCAGGTGGCCACACTGTAACTGAATACAGTTTTAATCAAAGTTCATGGTTCTGACTGTGTAATAATCAGCAGTGTACATGTTTATATTTGAACAAAAGGTAGGAAATGGATAATACAATTGCTCAAATCATCAGTTCATTATTTAAATATTAGCTTGGCCATTAATGACAGTTTAAGGATGCCTTAAGAAGTGGCAGCACAACACTTGGATACATTGAAAGGTAAAAATCCTAAAAGCTCAAAGACTACATGTATATAAAATCACAACTAAAAACTAAAATAAGATGCATAAATGTACGCCATCCACCAAAACACAAACATGGAGGTTCTCTCAGAGCCACTGGTTCTGGATGAGTAAGAAATAAATATGTCAGAAGATGTGTGTGTGTGTGTGTGTGTGTGTGTGTGTGTGTGTGTGTGTGTGTGTGTGTGTGTGTGTGTGTGTGTGTGTGTGTGTGTGTGTGTGTGTGTGTGTGTGGTATTCTTCTCATAATCCATAGTTAACGGAGCTCAGTGCTGGTCTCTTCTTGCCTTTAATCTTCAAGGATCCATAGCGAGCCTGATGACAGAAAAATGAAAATAATAGGTGTGAAAATATATATAATTATACTCCTGAGTTTCTAGTAGAGCTTCTGTTAGCCAGTAATTACCGGACTATGACCGGTAAAATACAGTGGGGCAAAAAAGTATTTAGTCAGCCACCAATTGTGCAAGTTCTCCCACTTAAAAAGATGAGAGGCTTGTAATTTTCATCCTACGTATACCTCAACTATGAGAGACAAAATGAGAAAAAAAAAATCCAGAAAATCACATGTCTGATTTTTAAACAATTTATTTGCAAATTATGGTGGAAAATAAGTATTTGGTCAATAACAAAAGTTCATCTCAATACTTTGTTATATACCCTTTGTTGGCAATAACAAAGGTCAAACGTTTTCTGTAAGTCTTCACAAGGTTTTCACACACTGTTGCTGGTATTTTGGCCCATTCCTCCATGCAGATCTCAGTGATGTCTTGGGGCTGTCGCTGGGCAACACGGACTTTCAACTCCCTCCAAAGATTTTCTATGGGGTTGAGATCTGGAGACTTGCTAGGCCACTCCAGGACCTTGACGTTGCCCGGGCGGTGTGTTTGGGATCATTGTCATGCTGAAAGACCCAGCCACGTTTCATCTTCAATGCCCAGGAAGGAGGTTGTCACTCAAAATCTCACGATACATGGCCCCATTCATTCTTTCCTTTACACGGATCAGTCGTCCTGGTCCCTTTGCAGAAAAACAGCCCCAAAGCATGATGTTTCCACCCCCATGTTTCACAGTAGGTATGGTGTTCTTTGGATGCAACTAAGCATTCTTTCTCCTCCAAACACGTCTAGTTGAGTTTTTACCAAAAAGTTCTATTTTGGTTTCATCTGACCATATGGCATTCTCCCAATCCTCTTCTGGATCATCTAAAAATGCTCTCTAGCAAACTTCAGACGGGCCTGGACATGTACTGGCTTAAGCAGGGGGACACGTCTGGCACTGCAGGATTTGAGTCCCTGGCAGCGTAGTGTGTTACTGATGGTAGCCTTTGTTACTTTGGTCCCAGCTCTCTGCAGGTCATTGACTAGGTCCCCCCGTGTGGTTCTGGGATTTTTGCTCACCGTTCTTGTGATCATTTTGACCCCACGGGGTGAGATCTTGCGTGGAGCCCCAGATCGAGGGAGATTATCAGTGGTCTTGTATGTCTTCCATTTTCTAATAAGTGCTCCCACAGTTGATTTCTTCACACCAAGCTGCTTACCTATTGCAGATTCAGTCTTCCCAGCCTGGTGCAGGTCTACAATTTTGTTTCTGGTGTCCTTTGACAGCTCTTTGGTCTTGGCCATAGTGGAGTTTGGAGTGTGACTGTTTGAGGTTGTGGACAGGTGTCTTTTATACTGATTACGAGTTCAAACAGGTGCCATTAATACAGTTAAGAAGTGGAGGACAGAGGAGGCTCTTAAAGAAGAAGTTACAGGTCTGTGAGAGCCAGAAATCTTGTTTGTTTGTAGGTGACCAAATACTTATTTTCCACCATCATTTGCAAATAAATTCTTTAAAAATCAGACAATGTGATTTTCTGGATTTGTTTTTCTCATTTTGTCTCCCATAGTTGAGGTATACCTAGGATGAAAATTACAGGCCTCTCTCCTCTTTTTAAGTGGGAGAACTTGCACAATTGGTGGCTGACTAAATACTTTTTTGCCCCACTGTATGCTGAAGACCGGCAAATGTGAATCTCTCCGGTCAAAGTGTCCGGCCAAAATAATTTCCGCTTAGCGTAATACCACATCAGTTGCGCAAATTGCCCACTTATTTGACAGACAAAAGAGTATGTGACAGACAAGAATAGTCCATTCTAATGTCTAACATTTAATGTGGAGAAAGAGATGTCCTGTATGGGTTGATTGTGCGTTGATCTGTTGGTAATGCCTCCGGTGGGCATGTAAACAAATGCATAATGCTGCGCTATACTTTGTGGCCTCACCTGGTTGCATAGCGACGCTTATTGTTTAGGTGTCTTTTAATAAGCAGGCAGTCATATCATTAGCTAGAACTAGCTAGATCAGATCGATATGGACATAAACGCGAGTGAAGTCTAATCTGACGGGAGAGAGAGATCAGCTGCTGCTGACGAGTCGACAGGCAGCTCTGCATGATCACATGC
Source organism: Notothenia rossii (assembly GCF_949606895.1). Taxonomy (NCBI): domain Eukaryota; kingdom Metazoa; phylum Chordata; class Actinopteri; order Perciformes; family Nototheniidae; genus Notothenia; species Notothenia rossii. Next base: position 26,342,390 of record NC_136910.1, on the reverse strand, counting down.
AGCGGTGAGCGGAACAAAACACACACTTCAGTTTAGAATATCACACGTAGCTATTTTAATTACCTCTCAAACTAACTAAACTAGTTATAGACATGTTTAGTTTTACTGTCGGGTAACTCATTACTGATCCGCGAGCTGCATGAGACTGACGGGCTGTCAGGAGAGGGAGAGAGCGCTCCGTTTATTATTCCCGTGTTATTGTAAATTACTGTACACTTTTGAGTAATGTTAATCTACTATAATTAGTTTATTGAATAATGTCAATTTGTTTTAAAGCTCAATAAATAACAAATTAGATCTTTGACTGGCACTTCAAATTTTGTCCGGAAAAATTAAACTTTAACGGACATGTTGACCAGCAAAAAAATATTCTAATGGGAACTCTGGTTTCTAGGCTGTTTGTTATCATACAGAATATTTATTCATATATTGATAGATACGTTTGGCTACAGAACACACAGCCTTCGTGGGACAGAACTCACGTCTCTGCGGACCCTGGAGCGGGTCATCTTGACGCTCTGAGACCGCCTCAGTCCTTTCTGAGTGACCGCCTCGTCCTCAGAGAAGGTGGGCTCCGCCTCGTCATCACTCCTCTCCTCCTCTGCATAGTAGTAGTCTGACACACACACACACACACACCTTTACAAAATATGTCATGTTTCAGTTTGGTTGCATAACTTAGCCTTTTCACAACTTATGTTAAGATCAGCAAGGATAGCAACTGCTCAACCATTGGTGGAAGAGGAGAAGAGAAGTCACATAACCAGCAAAGATTAGGGATGTAACGATATACCGAATATCGCGGTAAATAAACTTCCCAATACCGTCGTGAGACTGACAAAATCTACCGCGATTTTCAAAAAAAAGTTATTTTCAAAAAAAAAAGTTTTTTTAAAACACTTTTTTTTTTTTAACCTTTATTTAACCAGGTGGTCCCATTGAGATCATCGATCTCTTTTTCAAGAGAGAACTCTCTAACATGGCAGCAAGTAGGTTACAACATGAAAATAAAACAGATAACACAAAAGGACATCGTATTTACAGGGCTACAACATTGACAAGTATCAACCATATATTTATATCTCGCCCTGTCAATAAGCCTGTCGTTAGACTTTTTCGCTGTCCGTCATTTCGACAGACAGGATCGTAAAATATCCGTCATAATCCCTTATTACCCGTCGGGTGTGAAAAGTTCACGATAGAGCATGCTCATGAACTGTCAACGGGGGGGGGGGGGGGGGGGGGGGGGGGGGGGGCGGTGTTATGCCGTGTGTGCATGCACCTCGCGGGACGCGCACAGCGTAAAGCAAGACCTCCCAGACATGTATTGATCTGTACGGCAAAGTACGGTTTGGAAACTATATCATTTCCTTTTGGAGGGCATGCATAACACGGCATAACACCAGAGCCTGGCTGCGGGGAAACGTTGGCGCTGTTCCGAGTTTGTTCTAATCTGTCAAAATGACAGACTGCTTTCAGATTTTTCCGTCATTGTTAAATAAAATATTCGGTTAACGCGACCACTGGTGTCCCAGCAACATCAGTACCAAGCGACAGAGTTTTTTCCAGAGCAGGGGATATTGTAAATGCCCAAACATCCCAGCTTATAAATACCTGGAAATGTGGACATTCTCATATTCCTAAAAACCTGTCTGATGATGCTGAGTGAGTGACTAGTGAGTTTGAGTTGAGTTACTTGAAAAACTAAAGTGAAACTTGATTTATTTTATTGCAGGGTCTGATTATTAAATGTCCTTGTTTATTTGTGAGATGCAGTGGCATAAAGAAAATGCTTACTTTGTTTGGTAGTACTAGTAGGTAAAAAAACACTGGTTTTCTTGTTCCAGTCTGTTACTGTCACTTTGTTTTTGACACTTTAAAATACTGCTATCCTACAAAAATGCTGTAAAAATCAGATTTATTATGTAATAAAAAAACATTTTCCGAGTAAAAAAATGTTTTATTGAAGAAGAAGAAAATTCTGATTTTTTTTCCTTCCCTTTATTATTCAATATCGCGATAAATACCGTACCGTGGACTTGTTATCGCGATATTATTGTACCGTGAGTTTTTGGTATCGTTACATCCCTAGCGAAGATGGACTGAGTTTTAAATGAAAAAGGAGCTTTATGTCTTTAAAAAACAGGATAACATAAGCCTGTGTTAATCCCTGGAGATAAACCCGGCACCAGAATGTAAATTGATGTACTATAGAAGGGCCCGCACCATCAATGTGCCACGTGAGAATCATTTAGACATCCTTCCCCTGTGCTGTGATAAATCAAAATGAGCCGGAATACATTCGGAAAGATTTCAACATGATGTCCACACACACATAAAGATATGGCAGGCACATATCTTCACATTTTATTTATTTATTTGTTTAATAATAAATGTGATTATATTCCATTACATATAAAGCACATCTGCAGGGGGGGGTTTCAATATACTGAAAAACCTGAAAATAGATGTAGATGCATGTTTTGAGTAAAGGTGTTTCGTACAATTTCTCCAATGACATGTACTGTATTTCATACAGAATCACTTATATTTGCAGTATTTCCACCTGACACATTTCCATGGATGAACTCTTATTGCTGGTGTAAAAACATGTTCTGGTTACAGGCCTGTGTGGATCCAGTTCTGTGTGAGACACAGCTCCTCCAGTAGAGCGAGAGCGACACACACACACACACACACACACACACACACACACACACACACACACACACACACACACACACACACACACACACACACACACACACACACACACACACACACACACACACACACACACACACACACACACACACACACACACACACACACACACACACACACACACACACACACACACACACACACACACACACACACACACACACACACCTCCCTTTGTCTCTCTTCATAGAAACACAACAGTTAGACCGGTTATACACCAGCTATCTGTTACAGCCTGCTGCCAGGAATACTCACTGCTGTAGAAGTCATGCGTATTTTTAAAGGCTTTTGAGAGAATACAGATTTATCTAAAAGGTCTTCCAAGTATTTTTTCTGGTCCATCATAAGATACTCGATTGTAAGACTCAGATCATTAATTAGCATGGCCTGCATATCAATATATGTTGTTTATTGTATAGTAAACCGGACATTATGTTACAGTTTTCATGCCCTTTTGTCACAGAAAAAACTACCAGTGATGTATTTTCTATGTGTTCTGGTTCTAGCTCCTGCTGCTGCTATTGTTGTCACATCTGGAGTCTATAAGAGAAAACCTCCCACTCTCCAGAGTTGGAAGCAACCTTCACAAGGCTTCACATTCCTGCACAACATCAAAAAATACCTTCTGGGTTCTGAATGCTGGATGGTGAATCAGCCGTTACCCACAGCAGGCAGAGACACAGCTGCAGCTCTGAGTCTCGGGAAGAGTCCAGCCCTGCTGCACAAACTAAGCCCGTCTAGTATAGAATCCAGGGTGCATACTTTAATAGTGAAGGAACTTACTGCCTGATATATTGTTGTATTGTTTATGTCTTGTAACTACACTTTCGAAGAACCTGCAATCTAAGTTTTTCCTAAATTACATCACTAGACCGTAGTTGTGTATATGTTATGACAATAAACCTTTGAATCTTGAACTTACTGCTGGGGTAGTGTGTTAGAGAGAAACAGATATTTTAGCCTCTGCAGACCATTTACATGCACAAAAACCTATAGAACACACTACAAGAAACGATAAATCGCAAAAAATCATAACAGGGTCGCTTTAATCTGCTTAACTTACATGTAGTCTTAAATTGCTTATTTGAAGCCAATGCAGTAGCATTTACATTGGTTTGGATGATTGACAGCTAATGTACCTGCAGGATTCTTGCTTTGAGTGTGTATCTTATGTTGAATGCACTTATTGTACGTTTCTTTGGATAAAGGTGTCAGCTCAATGAAGGTTGAAACCAGACAGTTGGATGTCCTACACCAGGGGTACTCAAACCTTTTTGTTAAAGGTCCACTTGTGAATTTTATACAAGGTCAATGGCATCCGGATCAATGCCAGTAAAGTCCCCAAATCTTTTTTAAACAGGGATACAACGAGCGGATACAGATTTGCTGCCGATCTGACGTCAAATCATCAGCGGACCCACAGAAAATTGCTATAAGAAAAAATGCCTGACGTGCTTTGGACGTAATCTCGTCTTTGTTTACAATAGCAAGCCTCGCTAACACTCAGAGCTAACCTGTACTGTAGAGCACGTGTTTAAAAAGCAGGAAATAAAAAAAGGAACTCGCAAGAGAAAAAGCATTTGAGTTCCATACTGTTTCAGAAATAATCTTTGATGTGGTTTAGAACAGGATGGTGTTTTATCACAGCAGAATTTAACTTTATCTCCGGTAGAATTCTGATCAGGCATTAGCTCCGCCTCCTCTTTTATTTTTCAAGCTAAGGACCCAAAATCCGCGTTTCTGTAACAGGGTTGCAAAAGAGGGGTATGAACAGTATGAGGCATGGCTACAATGGGTGAACTGTTTGGTATTTTAAGCAAAAAAACTTCACAGACATGTTTTGTATAGGTATGGCCCTACAATATATTTGTCTAATATAGCATAATAGGTCCACTTTAATTTACATCAGAATCAGAAATTCTTTTTAAAAAACATTTATAATGGGACACAGGTTTCGGTCCGGATTGATTTGCAGTTCGGTCCGGATCCGGACCTTGGTCCGGAGTTTGAGAAGCCCAGTCCTACACACTGTACTGAAAAACCACACATGTAACACCAACAAGAAATGAACTGAGTGTTAAACGCCCATAATCATCTGCTCCTAACGCTACACCCTCAAAGGAGAAAGCCACTTGCTCAGGAACAACATGTTACAGTAATGTTCCAGGGTGGAATCTTACTGCTCTGTCTGGACTGTGTAGAACAGATTCCAGTCACTCCAGCTATCAACAGTCTATTCTGTGTAGAAACTCTCCAATTTCCTGTCATAAAGGGCTGAGATCTGGAGCAGCTTGTTCCACGGGGTTCTGGAATCCTCCTGCTCTCCAGAGCAAACGCACACTCTGTCCTGAATATGAATAATGTCTTAACCTGTGTAACACTAGAAAGTGACGCACAGAGCTACAGATGTAGCACTGAATTTCGGACTCCAACTTACAGCTTCCTGCCTACGACCTGCCAAAGACCAGTATAGAGGAATGTTAAGCCCTCCCACTATTTTCCAAGAGGGCGTTGCCAGATTTTCAATTTCAGGTTTTAACCAGGAGATGGCGCTTCATTCACAAATACAGAAAGACAAGTTTCATGGACTTTCAGTTGTGTTTTGAAGAGCATTTGAACACATCAATATTTTAGATCAACTAAAGTATATCTAATCTTGTAATTCAATAATATATAGTCTTTATATATTAAATAATCATAATGTAAATGTTTACATTACACTTCTTTATTTGTTATGCTCATACTTTAACCTTTACAATCGTTTGCTTTAATATGCAGTATATTTTTGTGTTTGCTTCCTCCTGCTCCCTTTTGGACACATACTGTATGATTTATTATTATTATTAATATGAAGATATTATTAAGATAAGATAAGATGTTACTTTATTGATTGAACATTTTAGTTTAGAATGTGCTGTCCCACGGTAATTCAGAAGGCTCACAGGTCACATTCCGACCATTATTTAAAACAATAGGTGCTTTCACACCGTCTACAGTTTGATTTGTATAGAGGGAGCTCTGTCAGTTTTCGAATTACCCATTTGCTTTCGGGGAGCCCTATTTTTCAGAGCACATCCTGCTACTAAATATGTCAAACGCACGCTCTGTTGACTGGAGCAGCAGCGCGGATGCGATCAATTGCTATAAAAACACTCTTCTACTAATACAAACGGTGTCACTATGCCGGCGGATGTGGCCGTTGTTGAAGCCTCTTCAGGCTCCGCATCGGCAGGCCTCTCCCTCGGTGTGGAGCTGTCAAGCTCCACCCTAACGCCGCTTACAGCCGGCCAACTAAAAGTTGTTTTCCGTTCACGTTGTCATTTTTAGACTCCTTCGCTTCTTTGCTTGTGAATCCAAAAGCTGTGACGCTTGACTGTTTTTGTTTTGCCATATTTTTTTATTACACAGCCAGAGTAAAAAAAAATATCAATATGAACATTTCAAATACCGCGCCGGCATCACCGCCATAACCATAGCAACGTAAGTAAGAATGCAGCGCCGCCACGTACAGATGGCAACACCCAGACATATTCACAAATATAAAACAAATATTCAGAAACTGTAATGAACAATAACTATTATTTATTTCAAGAACTGTTATTTACAGAAACTCAACATTTCTAATCTGTGTGACACAAATATAAACGATTGTTTTGGGCTCCCCCTATTTATCTCAAAGTCAGCCTTCAGGGGAGCTCCCTCCCTCTTCGGGGGAGCCAAGCTCCCCCTAGCTGCCCCCCATTTCGAACAGTGTCTGTGGCTGAATGGCCAGCGATTAGGTGCGGCGCATTTACCATAGGTGATCAGAGCTAACTGCCTGCCGTCAGATTTCATTTAAAAAACAGATCTGATTTTAAGACTATTTCTGCGCTCATAAAGAATGATAAGAATAAGAATAATGCGTATTGAACTGGTTTCATTAATTAGTGAGTTTATTTAACACTAGAACCGCCAATCGGGTCAATTTGTGTGATGTGTTGTTGTGTGTGTGCAATGTAACTTTTTTTCAATAAAATATTAAAGTCTCCCAGTCCGTGACTTTTCCTGAAAGTGTGTTATGTAGCTAGCACCCTATGTTGTTAAAAATTGCCTTCTAATAGCGGGATTTGACGGGTTTAGGTAGGCCTATACCATGGGTCGGCAACCCGCGGCCCACGGGCCGCATGCGGCCCTTTAAGCCCTCTGCTCTGGCTCCCTTGAGCTTAGACAAAAATAAGAAGGAAATAAAATAAAAGTGTTTGTAGGACTATTTATGTTTTGTTGCACGGTTGAAAATGTTTCGTATCTTGTATTTTGAGGTGATACTGTGACACATAAATAAAAAACAAAACGGTTTTAATTAGGTCAACTAAAATATGCGTCACATCCTGCTACGGTCCCGCGCGAGTGCCTTTTCTTGGAAGCGCTCGCGCGGGGACCCCCGGCTCGATGAGCGAACTATGGATAAATCAAAGAAAAGTACCGGAGGAACACAGGATTGAATTCTGTGTGGACAGTTATATGCTTTCACAGCAAACGATGCTGGTTTACCGGTATGTTTGATATGTAGAGAGAAGTTGTCAACGGTGCTGCAGCCTTTACGTATCGAGGAACAACAAGGGAGAGGAAGACAGCTGACAATCTTCAGTCATAATTCAATGGGGTATGTAATTTATTTCAGAAAACACTTTTTGTTATATTCCATGGAATGCTCTTAACGTCCCGATAGCAATGAATATATTAAATGCTTTGACAATAAATACAAACAAAAATTAATCTGTGGAAGCCGTAGCACTGTAAAAAGCACGACCAATCATTTTAGCCGACCCGGCTAAAATAACTAGATGGCCTAACTGCCTGTCAGCCTTCCATCTTTGCACAAACTTATCTCGTGGCCTCATTGATGATGCGCGTTCGTGTGTGTTGGAGGAGGGAATCTGTAAGAAAGTCTGAAGGAAGAGGCCTATTTTTTCCGGTTGTGTATTTTCAAATTCTAGCGCACACGAGCTGGTTTCTCCATTCTTACCTACCCTACCTTTAACTCGTTTTAGGGTGCAGCTATATGTTTTATTTATTTCAAAGTGGGCCCATTTTAATAATATTTTTTTCCCCTTCAAATGTGCAGAGGACTCCCCAAGTGCTGTGTTTAATTTATTTTAAAGTAGGCCTGTGTATTATTTGTAATTCTTCTTATAGGAGTTCTTTGTTTCTTATTAGAGGTTAACAGTTTTATATAATGTAATAAATAGCCTAATAAATGCAAAAAAACTGTAGTTTTTGTCTGATATAACAATAAATACAACTTAGCTATCAAGCTATGAAATATGTTTTGCGGCTCCAGACAAAAAATGTTTGGGGAAAAAGGAGCAAAATGGCTCTTTTGGTCAAAAAGGTTGCAGACCCCTGGCCTATACAAAAACCTCTGGCGGTTCTAGTGTTAAGGTAATTAGGTACAGTAGAAGCCCTTTTTTTATCAGTAACGAATTTAGCAGTTGAACATAAAAGTCAACTAACTGAGGGTCACTTGCAATTACAGTGTTGTGTCTAACTGTAAGCTTGTCACTCAGAGTAACCTACCGTTAATTTAGCTGCTGGAGAAGAAAGATCAAGGGGGGAGGGGGGGAGAGAGCTGTGGTTGATGGGCCATTAGTTGTGTAAATACACAGCTGAGAGCTGCCGTTTCATTCAGACTGTTTAAAAAACGGTAACAACGGACTATTTTTCTTAGCGGATGCATGTCAATTTAAATCAATACATACAACTATTTTTTAAATCAATAAAAACATTTTCTAAATCCATAAAAGCATTTCAATTAATATTGGGAGTCATGTCGTTACTTTGTTGAGAATGTGGCCATGTAATAAGCGGGATAATTTGCAGCGACTTGTTCCTTATGGGGAAAATAACACCCTTCATCCAGATGAGGATCCCTCCGCTACACTTTGGGATCCTGATCTGCCGACGAGGCTCCATTAAAATATACATATTTTTGGTGAATTACTGAGTTTAGGCACGTTAATAACGTTTTAATGAAGTTGAATACAGTATATTCATATGTGTCAGTGATTTCATGTCAATTCGGCGAACATAAACATAAATGATCGTGGTGAAGATGATGATTAAATTAGGATTAAAAATCGAGAGCCGGGCTGCATTTCCTCCCGTTCGTTTTTTTCGAATAACAAAATTATTTTGTTAAATAACAACATGGTGATGTTTTGTAAATGATTATATGTCTCTTATTTAGCAGAGTAGTATGATATCCGTGACATATGGATCTTAACAAAGTTCCGCTGTACATCCAGCGTACTGTATCTGACCTTATTTCACATGAGCTCCAGTGTGGAACCCCACTGCACCCCCTGGTGGATCAATGATCCATTGCAGCTGGCTTCATTATAATTACATTTATCTATCACGGGGGCGGTCTCAAGTCAAGCTGGAGGTTTTCCCTTGAGCGAGGGCAGATCACGTACCAATCACGGCCCTCGCATTTCAAACTGTCTGAAATGAAGCGCTACATCTGTAGGACCGCATAGCAGCACTTGTTGGCATTTGAGAGTTATAGTTGGCCAACTGTCACTGTTAGTGGAACATGTGTGTTTTTATATTTGCATCGTTTTTCTCCTAATGGAAGCGTTTTGGGCCGTTGTCGGCCACCATACTCAGTCATTAGACCATCGCAGGAAAAAGGAAAAACTAGCACAAATAAAGTGGAATAAATTTGGAATAGACGTCCTGTGTATAGATTAAAAAAAGATAATGAAATTAAATAATAGACCAGATGTGAGGGGAAAAGGGTCCAGAAGAAAAACCATTGTTGCCCAGGAGCTGAAGACCTCCTTTAGCCAGCAGGAGTGTGATGTCATGTGAGCAGCAGGGAGGACCCTATGAAAGAGAGCAAGAGGGGGAGAAACATCTCTTCCTCCTGAGCTGAATACAGAACACTCTCCCTCTCTCAGTATGCTAATGCTGTCTGCCAGCCTCCATCCTCCTCCTCTTCCAATTCACTCCTGCTCCATCCATCCCTTAAATCTCCACTCTCCTCCTATACATTCATCTCAGCCCCCCCCCCCCCCTCCTCACTGGGTGAGAGAGAAATAGACGGAAGGAACAGAGACGGAGTGTGTGTTTGAAATTCCAACAGCATCCCACTCAGACTCATCCCCTCTGTCTGCTGGGAAGTCATCACACACACACACACACACACACACACACACACACACACACACACACACACACACACACACACACACACACACACACACACACACACACACACACACACACACACACACACACACACACACACACACACACACACACACACACACACACACACACACACACACACACACACACACACACACACACACACACACACACACACACACACACACCTTCTGACATATTTATTTCTTACTCATCCAGAACCAGTGGCTCTGAGAGAACCTCCATGTTTGTGTTTTGGTGGATGGCGTACATTTGTGCATCTTATTTTAGTTTTTAGTTGTGATTTTATATACATGTAGTCTTTGAGCTTTTAGGATTTTTACCTTTCATTGTATCCAAGTGTTGTGCTGCCACTTCTTAAGGCATCCTTAAACTGTCATTAATGGCCAAGCTAATATTTAAATAATGAACTGATGATTTGAGCAATTGTATTATCCATTTCCTACCTTTTGTTCAAATATAAACATGTACACTGCTGATTATTACACAGTCAGAACCATGAACTTTGATTAAAACTGTATTCAGTTACAGTGTGGCCACCTGGGGTTAGCGTAACAAGCCATCCATGCACAATTGGAAAAAGGGATATTTAGCTGATGTGGCACATTTGTCACGCCAGTGTAGCCGTGATATTGACAGCACTATCTCCGTGCCTACTATAAGGATGGATATTCAAAGGCATTTATGGACGTGCCTATCACTGGATGAAGCATGTTTTGCTGGTTGTGAGTATGACGTCTGTGAGTTCAGATTCCAGTGTGTTCTGGAGGTTTGCAAGCTTTAGTGGTTCACTATGCCATATTCAGAGCAGAGAGATTGACTCCACATGGCTCTCAACATGGTGACAGCTGAGCTGGCTGCTAGCCAACTGTGCTAACAGCACTAAAGGTCCAAACTACAGCAGCAGTGCTAAGAGAGCTAACAGTGTTAGTTAGTGTCAGTGTTGGGTTGGGATTTGCACTACATCAATGTCGTCAGTTGGTTATTTAATGTTTACATTCAATTGTATGATGAGGAGCCAGCGACTTTAGATTTCTATTGCCAACAACTACACTGTAGCGTTTGTGCTAATGACAATACAATCTTTGTATCTTTTTAATTTGAATCTGTAGGAGGACAGTGCAGAGACAGGGCCACAAGCTATACAGTGGGGTACATAAACATTTGCTGACATGCACTAATATACATTACATTATCATGCACATGTGGCAGGACCAACTACGTAACCAAAGCACACTGGATAGAGGACGTTTATTCTCTGCCCAGGTAGAACTATTGCTATATACTATATTAGTCTGTAATATCTGTCTATAGCAAAATGTTGTTTGCTGCTCTTAATGTAAAATTCAGAATCTTTAATGTAAACTAGGAAAATTGTGGTAAAATTATGATTTAAAAAAAACAAACATGTTGGGGTTTATACAGTGTGAAACTATCCAAAACTTCATACGTAAGTATCTATCTCTGTGTGTGTACCTGGTCCGTCGGCAGCGTCAGTGCTCTGGGACCTCCTGATGGCGGGGTTGGAGGAGTGGGAGCTGTACTGGTAGAGCTGGTCTCCTCTGTCGTCCTGCTGGCTGATCTGGGTTAGGTCGTGCATGCTCAGGCTTCGCAGCTTCTCTGTGATGGCACCCTGACCCTGTCACACACACACACACACACACACACACACACACACACACACACACACACACACACACACACACACACACACACACACACACACACACACACACACACACACACACACACACACACACACACACACACACACACACACACACACACACACACACACACACACACACACACACACACACACACACACACACACACACACACACACACACACACACACACACACACACACACACACACGTTTAAACAGAGTTAAACAAACAAGATTAGATCGACACTGATGAAGTGAATGAGTGTCAACAGACCAACTACTCCCTCTTAACATCTACACAGTGAACAGACAGGTGGTTCCACTTCCAGCAGAATATCTGGAGGTTCTTTTGGTAACCTGAACATTTCTGCAGTCAGAACAAATCTCTCAAGTTGTGTGATTGTTGGTTCGTTTTCCTGTATATGAGCATTGTCATCAACTCATTTATGGGCTGCTATCATAACTACTGACTCTGCTGCTTATGTGCTTCAAACCGATGCATGACCCTAACCCCTGATAAATATTCTATTGGTGGAATACATTTAGCTTGAAAAGAAGGAAAGACACAAGCAGAGCCTTTAAGTTCACTCTGCTTTCCATTGCATTCTCATAAAGACTCATAAAGTCTACTGAGTTCAGTGGTTTTGCTTTGAACTGCAGTCTGGAGTTAATCAAGTCCCCTCTGAGCAGTTAAAACAGGTCTGGTTACACACTCTTACGTAAATACTTTTATTTCACTGCAATATCCTTAAATCTCTGATCACAGAAGCTCACAGACCGCTCTCACCTGTTCACTACAATCAAGTATTAAAAGTATTATCCCAATCATACAGATTATTATTACTGTTAATAACACGTCTATTGTAAATTTAATTAGCGTGATAATTAATCTTAATTCTTAAGAAATGTACTATTTTTCGATTTTATTTCTTTTTTTCTTAATGCATTTTAGAATTCTTTTCTTTCACAATTGCCAGTGTATCAAAAACACTGATTTTAAAGGTGAACTAGTCTAACACTCTACCCTAACCCTAACTTAAAACCCAGCCTCTGTTAGTCAGGGCCGTAGCAGGATCATCATTTTGTGTCATTTGATCAAAATGTAGCTTTTTGATCATTTGTTTCTTGCTGCCACACACTCTTCCAGCTTCCAGCCTAACAACAGATTATAGTGACACAAAATGCTACACAAAGAGTTGTGATCATAAGGAATATTTTTGACATAAACCAAAATTCAACAATGACAAAGACATCATTATGGAAACAGTTCAAGGTATGGGCAACAACAAGGAAGGAAAAGTGAATGAAAAGACGTTTCATGAAAAGCAAGTGAAAAAGGAAACAGGAAGTTGAGTGTTATAATATAATAAAGGAGTAAGTAAAATAATAAATAAAAACAGTAAGGCATAAAAATGAAGACAAATAGGGAAATTATAGAGTTAAATGTTGATTTGTTGATTCTGTTTTACAACAAACAAGATGGAAAAAGAACACTTTGAAAGTCAAAGGATGGGGCACAAGGTGTCATGGTATGAAATGGAAGGTTCTGTCCATGCTGCTTACACTGACTGGTTTGACCTCCCAGAGCCTGCTGAAGCACACACACCCTGAAGAGAGAAGGATGTCAGTACAGAGAGAGAGGAAGAGAAACAGAGTGACAAGAGGGTTAGCTAGTAGCAAGCCGGAGCAGAGCATCATGACCAAACACAGAAAAATTACATTTCATAAAATCAGACTTTCTAAAATCATATATATTGGGGATGGATACTAAATAAAAGAAACCCAGCGATACAAGAACAAGAGACATAGTTTTCCCACCAAAGGCTCATTATATAAAAAGTTCACAAACATGTTCCATTGTATGAGCTGTGTAGCAGATGAAACATGCCTTTTATTAACCTTCAATCAATATAGAACCAAGAACGGGGCTGGGTTCCATCAGGTATTCATAAATCTGTTGCTAAGACTGTAAATAAATGTTAAGTCCCTACAGGCTAATGGAGTGGTGCAATGATGACATGTTTCCGTAGGTTGACACGGAAGTTAGCATTGCAAGGGCTTCCTCGACAAAAAGCAATTAGATGTTTTCATTGGATTTTGGTAGAATGCAGAAAACATTATGCTGTAGAAAAACTAAATGACAGTCACAATGACTTCAGAGCACCAGCGCTAAGCTAACGCGGCTAATGTTAAGCGCGATGACATGTAGTCTCATTCAGTCACTTGTTAGCAACAGTTGTTTTTAAGACAGCATAAAGCTTCAGACATTCACCAGTGAGGTATTTACTTCAGTAGAACAAATGTGAAAATCTCATCAGCGCAAAATAACCACAGAGCTAATTGCTAATTCAAGTCTGATCATTAATCTTCAGAATCATCTGTTCTATGGAAATCAAAAGTCACAGGCTGTTATTGCTTCCAAAAATGACAGTTTTAGAGGCACAACAAATTAAAGAATTGGGAATGAAGATTTATTTATGTCTACATTGAGTCTAGAATGAGTCCAAAATATCCAAATATGCTAAGCTAATGACGTTATTTACTCAACGTTTCAAATGTATGTATTATAACTGTGAAAATGTATATTGAAAATCTAATATTGGCATGATTATAAATCATGTTGGCCAGGAGGTGCAGTATTGAGCTCCGCCTCCCGAGAGAGAAGGTTCTGTCAGAAAACATGCAGGGTAGGTCGTCAGAGACTCTTTAACTGCCTGTAGGTGTGAATATGAGGATATAAATGTGTCTCTATGCGTCAGCCCTGTAATCAAATGGCGACCTGTTCAGGCTGTTCCATGCCAACCATCTCTGAGTCTGGGTAGATGTATCATAATAATAATAATAATACATGGGACTTTTATAGCGCTTTTCATGAAACTCAAAGACGCTTTCACAGAGAATTTAAGAAAACACAACAAAAAAAGACAAAGAAATACAAAAAGAGATAAACAAAACAGAAAAAATACGGGGGGAGTGGGGTGGTCAGTGGTTGAATGCAGTGTTGAACAGGTGGGTTTTGAGTGATGTTTTGAATGCTGTGAGGGAGGAAGAATCTCTGATGGATTGGGGTAGTGAGTTCCAGAGGGTGGGTGCAGCAACGGAGAAGGCTCTGTCGCCCCAAGACTTGAGGTTGGTCCGGGTGGGGAGGGACAGGAGGTTGGCAGTGGCAGAGCGGAGGGAGCGAGTGGGAGTGTGTCTGTGGAGGAGGTCAGTCAGGTAGGATGGGGCCAGGTTATGGAGGGCTTTGTACGTCATCAGGAGGATCTTGTACTGAATTCTCTGGGGGATGGGGAGCCAGTGGAGCTTGATGAGGACGGGTGTAATGTGTTCACGGATTCGGGTGTGGGTGAGTAGACGGGCGGCGGAGTTCTGGATATATTGAAGTTTGTTGAGGATTTTTGCAGGTGAACCATAGAGGAGGCTGTTGCAATAGTCCAGACGGGAGGTGATGAAGGCGTGGATGAGGGTTTCGGCAGCAGTGGGAGAGAGGGATGGACGTAGACGGGCGATGTTTTTGAGGTGGAAGAAGGCTGTCTTTGTGATCTGTTTGATGTATCGGTTGAAGGAGAGGGTTTGGTCAAATATGATGCCTAGGTTCCGGATGTGAGGGGAGGTTTGAACTGGGAAGCCGTCTATGTTGAGGGTGAAGTTATGGATAGGTGTGGTGAGCTTCTTTTGTCCAATGATTATTATTTCAGATTTATCGCAGTTGAGTTTCAGGAAGTTAAGTTGGAGCCAGGATTTGATTTCAGTGATGCAGTTTGTCAGGATGGAGTGGGTAGCAGTGGAGATGGACTTGGTGGAGATGAGAAGCTGGATGTCGTCGGCAAAGCAGTGGAATTGAAGTCCATGACGGCGGATTATGTGACCAAGGGGAAGCAGGTATGTATAGACATAACCTGAGGCGAGTCTTAGGACAGTGCGGCTCACATACCAGGGAGCACATTATCAAATGCAACACCTCAAGTCCATGTACATGCATCATTCTGGCATTTTTTGGGGTGTTCACTAGTGATCATTTTTTTTAACTATATTTGCAATAAGTGAATATGATATTAGTAAATTACCATTATTGGGATAATCATGAACACCCTCACAAAGACTTGCAGAGGCTTTCAAGCATCATAGTTAAAGCCTAAAGGTGTACACCCCCTCAAGGGCTTTGAGGTCGGCTGATCAGTTAGTAGTGCCTAAAACCAAGAAAAAGACCAGGGGAGACCGAGCCTTCTCAGCGATAGCCCCCAGGCTCTGGAACGACCTGCCCCCCATGTCAAATTGTCGCACACCCTCTAAACTTTTAAGTCCCGCCTAAAGACCCACCTCTCTTCCCTGGCTTTCGAGTCAGTTTGAGCTATGTCTTATCCATTTGTATGCTTTTATTTTCTGTCCATAGCCTTTGGGTACCTTGTATTCATTCTTATGTGTGCCTTTGATCTATTATTGTAATATTATATTTCATTATAATGATATGTTTGCTGTTTTGGTAAACCCTCTGTTTTAATATGTGCTATAGAAATAAAGTGGATTGGATCGGATAGTAGAGATGTAGAAAATGGGGCCTGCTTTTAAAAAAAAAAATGATGTGTAAGAAAGAATAGCTATAGGAACAATGTTATAATTGTATTTATGTTAGGGCTGCACCATTTATCGAAGTTTGATCAAAATGGCAATAATGGACAAGATATATGCTCAAATCGCAAGAAGGCACAATAAGTGTTGTGCAGCTGCAGAGATATCCCGGCCTACAATCAGTATTCTACAGACTTAACTAAACGTATTTGTTTGCTACAGATCCTCTAAAAATCACACCGTGATCATTTTCATATATTTTCCAATACAAAAGAGAATAATGATGCAAAATGATGAATCCCTTCTGAATCGTAATCTAAATGAGTTATTTTAACCAAGTCTTGCAGCCCTAATTCATGTATCCTTTATTAATGGAGGGGGAGCTAATGATTTATGAGTACCTTATTTAAGATTGTTGTTTTTTTTCTAAAAGGATATTCACATAAAGGGATGTGAATATATATTTGTTTCTTAACAACATGTTTTAGTGCTCTCTTTAAGGCAATATTTGATAATTATTGGAATAATATCCTGAAAAGAAATGGTTTTGGGCGGGATAGCCATGACATGAAATGTTCATATTTCCCATATGTTTGAATGCACTCTTTGTTTGTTGCTCACTTGATTTGGGTTACAGTGTCAGCTACTATCAATGAATGTAATATAATGTCATTAAAGGAAGCAGTAAATAAAGAATTGTTCAGGAACCAGTCTGCTTACTAACACCTGTAGAGGCATTTCAAATCAGCCTCAGGCTACATGCACATCAATATGCATGTGTGCTGCATGCATAATACAGGGTGGTGCATATAGTCTCAGGAGTTTCATACTCAATAAAACCCCATCCGTAAACGACTGATGTATTTGTAAACCAAAACCACAGCACTGAAGTGTGTAAAGGTGCTCTGTGTGCTCCAGACTGTCAGGCGCTGCAGACAGGCTGACTTCATGTGCCATGCAGCTGCTTTTATTGTACAAGGTTAATCACATTCCAGCTTAAACCACCACAAGCTTTGAAAGGATTTGAAACAGCACTGTGACCTAAAACTGTGCTGATTAACCCCAGAGGGAGGGGAAGAAGAGAGAAACAATAAAGACAAGGAGAGGCAATAGAAATAAAAGGAATATAGGAGATAAAGGGAGAGAGAGAGTGGAATGTTGGAGGGTAAGAGCGGCTTGTCTTTGAAGCAGTGATTAATGGCATGTTTAATGTTAGCAGAGACAGGAGGGTTTTAACAAGTCTCACACTGTAGAATAAGGGCACACTGTGGCTGAATGTAAGTCTACACAAGCTAATTTAGTTGAAGAGTAACAGTGGTCCAGTTTTCAAAGCAGTAAGACTGAAGAGCTTGTAAACTAGAGGACATCAGTAATGAGCTCAGCTGAATGCAGTTCACACATACACCTGTATCTCTGGTAGGATCAGGGCTGTGTCTTGGTTATGCCCACGTACATGTACACATCATATCCTGGTTTCAGAGGCCTGGATTTGAGCAACCTGGTTCTCGTTAAGGAAGCTTAAAACTAAATCCAGAGTACTTTGATAGAAACAGGGATACTTTGGCACATGATGTCGTTTTCTGATCACCGTTTGCCATATATGTATGTTGTTGCCTCCTAAAGCCAGCCCCTTCAGTGTCCTAATTATTTTGGGTTTGAAGCTTGCATAGATAACAGCCTCAGTTCTCCACCTAAAGGACTGACTTAAGATAAGGCAGTGAAAATATTCTTAATATAGTGTGAGGTTACACAGATTCAGATTTGTTTTTATGTTTCTAAAATATGTTTTTGCTTCTTCCCCCATCCCCAGCAGTATGTTGTTTGGCTTTCTGTGCTGTACTTACATCTGGCTGGCTCTAAATTGCATATAATGTAGAACTTATCATGGAGAAGTACCTCATATAACCCCATTTTCATAACATCACAATCCCTTCATTTGAGTAAATATTACATGGTTTTATCTTTTAAAAATATATCTCTGCTATTATCAAACCCATTCAGTTTTGTCCTGTTGTTTTTTAACCTTCCAAGGAATTTTCCATAACAAATTGTCTTGATTGACAAACCGGAAACATTGTTTTTGTTAAAGTTTTGAAAAGTTTATGCTCATCAAATGTTGACATTTTAAGTATGAAAACATGGTATTGTTGCAAGACAAAAAGAACATTAAAGGAGGTAAAGGATGACTCATCAAAATACGCTGACCAACATGATACATCTCAAAATTAAAACATGATTTTGAGCCACACCCATATAGTGAGGCGTGTGTTGCAGTGGACTAGTGCGTTGGTGTGAGGATCAGGGGGTCACAGGCATGGGCGCGGGAAGGGGGGTGCTGAGGGCGCTGCAGCACCCCCTAGCGGCAGGCCCCTGAATTATTATTTGACGGTTATTGCTGCTCCCGCTGTGCATAATCTGTGTAATATGTAGCCAATAAATTCCACATTGTTGGTAAATTAATATTTTGGCCTGCCCCGCATGTTTTTTCTGTAGCCCCGGACAATTCTACCTCAATAATATAATACATTAACCGTGATTTACTTGAACCTCATCATGACACTAGAGAGGACGTCAGGACTGTAATTTCCCGTGTTCAGTGAATGCAACAGAGGCAAGACACCAGACCAATCAGAGAGTTGCATGGAAATAAAAGTGTGCTTGTCATTCAAGCTCGGCTGTGTGTGTGTGTGTGTGTGTGTGTGTGTGTGTGTGTGTGGAAATAGCGCATTTAGTGTGTGTGAGAGAGAGAGAGAGAGAGAGAGAGAGAGAGAGAGAGAGAGAGAGAGAGAGAGAGAGAGAGAGAGAGAGAGAGAGAGAGAGAGAGAGACACCGTGTTGTTAGCATCTGGTTAGCTAGCTGCACTAACAGACATAAGGAGCTGTTTGTTCCACAACAAGTTGGAGGAGAGCTCTCCTCTCAGACTGAGAGGCTCAGGTGAGCTAAAGGACTCTCTGAGGGTTTAGATAGTTCACTTTAGTCTAAGTTTTATCAGTGGGTCTCAAACGGTTTGGTCACAAATTATTCAAAATATTATTTCCGCGGCACACCTTCATTTCATAGGATCATTATCGTTATCAAAAAAACAAGAGAATAAACGAAAAACAGTTATGAAATACTATATGGCAGTAAAACAAGAATACGCATTTCAGATTGTTGTCGCGCATGCGTACCTGTGTACCAATTATGTGCACCCCTGTCCATAGACCTCTTAATGTTGCTCTCAAAGTGCACCAGATTGATGCTTTTAACTTCAATATTTAAAAAAAATCTGTGAGGTCCGCTCCCCACTTGTAAGAAATAGCACTTTACCCCTGCCTATATGCCGTGAGCTGATTATCAAGCCTTCATTGTAGCAGTCACGGGTGTACTGTGTGTTTGCGTGTGGGGAGTGTTGCAGTAGAACATTCCACTGTAGCGCCCCTGGTGCTCGCGCTTTTGTGCGTGCTCTATAGTGCCCGTAATAGTGTTCACTGGAGTCCAAGACCTCAGCACCCCCACTCAAAATAACTTCCTGCGCCTCTGGTCAGAGGTTCAAATCCCATTGCAGTCAGCATGTTGTTGTGTCCCTGCGCAAGACTCTTCGACCCAAATTGCCCCTGTGGGGATTGTCCACAGTATTGAGTCTGTAAGTCGCTTTGGTTAAAAGCGTCTAACAAGTGACATGTAATGTAATGATCTTTAATTGTTTTCTTTTAAAACACTCGTATTTACAGGGCTACATGTACATCATACCTAGAGACATTGACAAGTACCAACAGTATATTTATATCTCGCCCTGTCAGTAAGCCTCACCTTCTTGGTAAAAACGGTATTGTTTTTGAAGTGGTGGAGAGACAATGCACAGCCTAAACCAGGAGATCACTAGGATGATCCGACACACCCAGGGTTTCACAAAGTGCTGATGAAACCACTTCACACACACCTCTTTTATTCTGGCTGCAGTGAGTGGTAGCTTCTGAACAACAAGCTGGTTCAGAGACACAGTCAGAGTGGATACATATGCATGAGCTCAATGTTTTACATACCATATTTAAAATATGAATGCAGCTCTCCTGCGTTCATTTACAAACCAATTACACTGTCTGTCTGTGTTCTTTTACATGTGGTTCAATAAGCCGTTTAAGCGCAGTTTGAATTTGGCAAACAACCTGCTGGATTGCTTTCCTGCAGGTTTGAGAACATACTTGTATCTAAGCAAATGAAGCCAAAACATATACTTTCTTCCATGTTTAACAACCTCAGCTAAGCAAGACTGAGGTGAGGGAACAGTCTTCATGGGAAACGTCTTCATTTCATAAATAACACAACATTGAGATAAGGGGTAAAAACTGCATCAGCCATATTACTGGGATTTCTTTGTAAATACAAAAAGGCCTTTTCAATCAAAAATCAATGATACAAATAATTAAGAGTGCACGATCTAAAAAATGAACTAATAGCGGTTATTTTGAATGATATTGCACTTGTGATATGATTCATGATATTGAAGGGAATGAAAATGTTTGAAATATTTTTCATATACAGGACTGTCTCAGAAAATTAGAATATTGTGATAAAGTTCTTTATTTTCTGTAATGCAATTAAAAAAACTAAAATGTCATACATTCTGGATTCATTACAAATCAACTGAAATATTGCAAGCCTTTTATTATTTTAATATTGCTGATTATGGCATACAGCTTAAGAAAACTCAAATATCCTATCTCTAAATATTAGAATATCATGAAAAAGTATACTAGTAGGGTGTTCAACGAATCACTTGAATCGTCTAATTAACTCGAAACACCTGCAAGGGTTTCCTGAGCCTTGAAAAACACTCAGCTTGGTTCAGTAAACTAAATCACAAGTATGGGGAAGACTGCTGATCTGACTGCTGTCCAGAGGACCGTCATTGACACCCTCCATCAGGAGGGTAAGACACAAAAAGAAATTTCTCAAAGAGCAAGCTGTTCACAGAGTGCAGTTTCAAAGCACATCCACAAAAAGTCTGTTGGAAGGGGGAAATGTCGCAGGAAACGCTGCACAACCAAGAGAGATGACCGCAGCCTTAACAGCATTGTGAAGAAGAGTCGCTTCCAGAATTTGGGGGAGCTTCAAAGACAGTGGACTGAAGCTGGAGTCCAGGTATCAAAAGTCACTGTTCACAGACGTGTCCGGGAAATGGGCTACAATAGCCGTATTCCCATGGTCAAGCCACTTCTGAACTCAAGACAACGGAAGAGGCGTCTGACTTGGGCTAAGGAAAAGAAGCACTGGACAGTTGCACAGTGGTCCAAAGTCCTCTTTTCAGACGAAAGCAAGTTTTGTATTTCATTTGGAAGTCAAGGCGCCAGAGTCTGGAGAAAGGCTGGAGAGGAGCAAAATCCAAGTTGCTTGAAATCCAGTGTGAAGTTCCCACAGTCAGCGATGGTTTGGGGAGCCATGTCAGCTGCTGGTGTTGGTCCACTGTGTTTCATCAAGCCCAGAGTAAATGCAGCTGTGTACCAAGAGATTTTAGAGCACTACATGCTTCCGTCTGCTGAAAAGCTCTATGGAGATGAGGAATTCATTTTCCAGCATGATCTGGCACCTGCCCACAGTGCCAAAACCACCAGTAACTGGTGTACTGACCATGGCATTACTGTCCTCGATTGGCCTGCAAATTCCCCTGACCTGAACCCCATAGAGAATATGTGGGGTATTGTGAAGAAGAAGCTGAAAGACACCAGACCCAACAATGCTAATGAGCTAAAGGCCGCTATTGAAGCATCCTGGGCATCCATGACACCTCAGCAATGCCACAGGCTGATTGCCTCCATGCCACGCCGCATTGATGCAGTAATCCGTGCAAAAGGATTCCCAACCAAGTACTGAGTGCATTAATGGACATTTTCAAATGTTTGATTGTGTTTTGCTGTTATAAATCTTTTTTTTTTACTTGGTCTGAGGAACTATTCTAATATTTAGAGATAGGATATTTGAGTTTTCTTAAGCTGTATGCCATAATCAGCAATATTAAAATAATAAAAGGCTTGCAATATTTCAGTTGATTTGTAATGAATCCAGAATGTATGACTTTTTTTTTTTTTTTTTTTTTTTTTTTTAAATTGCATTACAGAAAATAAAGAACTTTATCACAATATTCTAATTTTCTGAGACAGTCCTGTAATCATTGAAATATGGATCTTTACAAAACTTTTTACATTTTGTTATTACGTCTGTGAAAAATGTTTGTAGGCCGGGAAAAATTAATGTAGAATGATATTTGTATATAATCTGCCTATACCAAATCGATATTGCACTACTAGACCATTGCGATTTGGATACAATTCAGATTAATTGTTCAGCCCTAAAATATAAACCCCTAAATGCTATAAAAAAGCACCTTTAAACAAATATGATGTGATATAAAGAGACACTTGCCTTGACGGCTGCAGACACGGCGGCGGTGGCTGCGATGCTCAGGCCTTGCTTCCCAAAGTTGACCATGGTCTCATAACTCCTCTCTTTGGCCTGCACGATATACTCATCAATTTCCTACAGGAAGACAATCAATTAGGTTTTCTAGTAGACCACTTAATCAAACACAACGAGGTGTGGCTTTAATTTTCTCAGCAACAAACACATGGATCATCTTACCCTCTCTCTGGAGGACAGGAGGGGGTGCAGACACTTCCTGTAGATGAGACTGGCTCCTCTGGTGTAAGGGGACAGCAGCCAGATCACAAAGGCTATCTTCAGCTCGTAGTACAGAGGAAACCTACACACACACACACACACACACACACACACACGTCATGGCTATCATCCTCCCACACTGTGGTGTTCTTACAACTAAAAGAAAGGATAACAATGAGCAAACAGTAGTTGGACTGTGCTTCAGCCTACCAAATTGGTGGTGGTGCTCTTTCACAAAAGTTTCTTTCACCTTCAAATGATGTTTTAAATGGCACTATATCAAGGTTAGGGATCAGCCCCAACACATATGGACGATCGGGACGTGTATTGTTGAGTTCAGTTCAGATTGTCCATTCAAAACCTCTCCACTTCCCCACGTCCCACCACAAGGCACCCCACCTTTCAAATCTTTGAGTGTTCTTTAAGGTTCATGTGAGACTGACAGTTGAGCGGCCTGACAAAGCAAGGAGGCAGAGGCAGAACGTCCAAAAATATAACCCGACGTGGGCATTTATTAAAATATGTGCACATAGTTCACACAGCCTCAATCCTGCTGCTGCTGTTCACGTGAGCCCAGCCTGCAGCCACCAGGATCTCACACCCCTACCACTCTCAAGACACAGCACCTAAATACACACACAGACTAACAAGACACAGGTGATGGGGGAGCAATTAGACACAGGTGAGGGGGGAGGAGACAACACAGGGCACCAGGTGAACATAATTGGGTAATCAGCAGGAGGGAACACAGAGACGACCGGAAACAACAGACAAGATGAGGGGTGAACACTTATATAATTAATGCCATTTAATAAATAGCAGTAACGGCGTCTCGTCGTTACAGTTCAGTTAACCATTTTTCTGCCTCATTGCCAGTGTTTGAATCTTAATGTATTAATGGGATAATGAGATAATAAGCAGTGCACTACATTTTCCATAAGTGTACAAACTTGCTTCTTTTGCATCTAGAAAATGTCCTTTTTTATTTTATGTCAGTCAGTCAGTCAGTCACGGCCCCTGCACACGGCGGCGTGCGTTGACTCTTCAACGCTTCTGTCCATTCACTTTGAATGGGGTGACGTCACATTTCACCGAACTGTATTGTGGGAGCAAAACGTAGCCAATCAAACCGCGTGTAGGAGCGTATGGAGGAGACAATAATCGTAGCGGTAGGGAATCACCCGGTGCTTTATGATCATTCCCTGTTCACCTACCGGGATACAAACCGGAGGAGCCAGGCATGAAGGGAGGTGGCAGAGACAGTGGGTGAAACTGGTAGGTTTTCTCCTGTTTGGGGAGTATATATCCAGTGTACTTCGTTTGAATGGACAGCTAGCAGGCATAGACAGTATTTAGCCAGCATTGACTGTTGCGTAAAATAGCGCCATAGACATTAATGATATAAATGTTCATCATATAAAGTGTGACATGTAAAACCTTTTATGCAATTGACAGGAGAGATCATGTGATCGGTTGTTGGTCGTGTTGCTCGCGTAAACTCCCCAAGCTCAAGACACGCCCACTGCCAAGCGTCAACGCACGCCGCCATGTGTAGGGGCCATCAGTCAGTCGAGTTGTAGGCTTTTAAAACATTACATCTTGAAAATGATGCTTTGTGAAATTGAAATTCAGTGAATAGAGATGAAAAAGCCTCACACCAAAGACTAGCAGAGTTAAAGAGTAGGTTATGTAAAGCCCAAGGTTACACTTTGTTAAGTCCTTTATGTCTACCCATGCATTCTTTCATCTATCATTCTGATTACTAGAATGACACTCCAATTACATTTCTTAAAGGTCACCTACTATGCAATATTCCCTTTTCCATTTTTTTCCCTACATAAATACTGTATGTGTACCCTCTGTGTTAAGAGATTTGTGAAATTTCAGGAAAAAAGATTATCTCTCTTTTTGCCCTGATCCATCTATATTAAAACATGTCTGAAAATGAGCCAATCAGATTTAGGCGACTTTGTGATGTCACAAAGTTTTTGGGGGGTTTTGCAACCATTAGCCAATAGCCAACCAAGGTAACCCCTCCCACCTCATCACCTGAATCTCCTCCTAGAGCACCATTGTGTTCTTTTAAACCAAATATCTCTCAGAGGGGCGTGGGGAGAGGCAGTTTATTCGAATTTAAAGCTACAGACACTGAATCTGCACTTTTGGAACAGGGCTGAAACAGAGGAGTTTACGACAT
The DNA here is from genome assembly GCF_949606895.1 of Notothenia rossii. Lineage (NCBI taxonomy): Eukaryota > Metazoa > Chordata > Actinopteri > Perciformes > Nototheniidae > Notothenia > Notothenia rossii. Next base: position 26,317,362 of record NC_136910.1, on the reverse strand, counting down.
GCTACAATTATCTGTTTGGTATTAAAGCCAAACACTTCAGAGACATCTTTTGTATTTATCTGAGAACTATAATATATATTTAAAAAAAGAGTATAATAGGGGACCTTTAACTCTGAAACTCCATATACCAACCTAATTAATGATCACTGGTGAAAGTATTGTACAGTCAGTGAAGGTGCAGTGTACATATAGTAAAGTATGAGAGGGCAATTGAGACAATGAGTTTTAGATAATGATAAAAAGACATTGCTGTGTAACTATTCTTTTGTAGTCGGTAAACGTGTGTATTTGTGTGGTACTCACCATGCAAGTGTTAAGTCAGTGATGGCCTCGACCACAGTGTAGAGCGCAAACACAATCCAGTACATCATCCATCGCACCTACACAGACAAACAGAAAAAACACTGAGCATCACAGCGAAAAGTGAAAAACTGCTTTAAATGGAACCGTGGTTGGGGTCGAATGGTGTTTATTGTCCATCGAGGTTCCTAACAATGTGAAAAGACTAGGAAGTGACTCAGTGTCAGCCATGATAAGAGCTGTTTGGATTCTCTAAATGATAGGAAAGGAGCTTAGGACAGGGGTTTTCAAAGTGTGGGAAGGTGAGCCTCCCCTCAGAGAACATAAGAACAGCCGTGCCCCCCCCCTCCCAATTATTATTGCAATTATTATTGTTGCTCTTGTTGTTGCTATAATACAGGGGTATTATTATCCAGTGGAATGCCCTTACCTACTGGCTAGTAGGGATGGGAAATTGAAAGCAAATGTATATTTGAATATTCGACCCCCCAAAAAACGGTTAACCGGTTAAATGAAATGTACATATCCTATAAAAAAAAAATTGGTTAAAAAAAAAAAGTAAACCCTTTTTTTTTTTGAAAACATTTTTTTCAATAATCTTTGGAAATAAATACATACATGTTCAAATAAGTGTAGAAATCAAGCAAGTAGAATTTGTCAAATTTATTTAACTGGTGATCACAGTTTGACAGCTATAGGCCTACAGCTTTCATGTGCGATTCACAATCAGCCCAGCTGTAGAGAAGACCCTCTCAGCTGGAACGGAGGTTGCGGGTATAGCAAGGTATAGCATGTATATATGTTTAATTTGGCATAGTTTGACCTCTACACCGCACTCACTAACCTGGTCGAAATATTTCCTCACATTACTCATTTGACGCCATGTCTGTTGTGTAGGACTCTTCTTAGAGTGTAAATAATTACCGGACTATGACTGGTAAAATATGTTGAATACCGGCTAAACTAAATCTCTCCTTTCAAAATGTCTATGTACTTTGCCGCCACACACGGTTACCAAGCAGCGCTTATTGTTGTTTAGGCTGGCCACTCATGTGTCGCGAGTGTTGACAGTGGGCGGGGGAGCACGCTCATGAACTGTTAGCGCCGGAACCTCGCAACGGCTGCGGTGCACATTTGCGCCACATTTGGGCTTAAGATGAGGTTTGGATCTGCGTGTAGGGAGGGGCAGCAGCCATATCATTGGCTAGAACTAGCTAGATCTGATGGATTTGGACATAAACATGAGTGAAGTATAACCGGACACGAGAGAGAGAGACCAGCACCTGCAGCTCTGCCCGCTGTAAGGGACAGGTGAGCGGAGCAAAACACACCTTTAGACGTCACCTAACACATTTAGCTATGGCACTGTCGTATATACATTGAATTATTCAATTTAATAATATGTAATCAACTTAGGCATCACTCCCAAAAAAAAAAAATGATATAACTATAATAATACAAATATTCATGAATACATGAATAATTATTTGAATACCTGAATAATTTCGAATATTCGATTAATCGTTCCCATCCCTACTGGCTAGTTCAATCAAAGTGGTTACTTTTTTGTGGCTGGGCAGTGTAGTCTTATTTGACTTTCTCAGGGCTTAAAACTGTTTTCTGGGGGCAGACCCCCACAAAGAAAAAAACACATTTACACACGTAAGGTCATCATCTTAACAGTTTATTATGCTCATCGAGTCATCCGTGAGCAGAGCATCAAGTTGGCCTGCCTATTACAGCTGAATGCGGCGAATACCATCTTGTTGTCGCAAAACGCCTCACAAACGTATTAAGATCTAAAGCTTTAGTGTGTTTTGATTCAATGCTGAGTGCAGCCAAACTTGACAGTCTCTTCTCTGTCATTGTAGACCGCAAATATCTCATTCCTTCTGTCTACTTGGATCCGAATGCTTCTCGTTTTGTGCCGTCCCGTTCAAATGAAATCGCCGCCAATCACATTTCCAAACTCGCGCCAGGGCCGGAGGGGTAACAAGGCTCGCGTCTTGTGCTGCATTCACTTGCACTGGCAGTTGCCACTCCATGCCACCCTGGTAGATTCGCCCCTGCTTGGCCGGTACTTGCTTTTGATCAAAGTCAATGCGGAAAACCCACACTCACACAGGTAGGTGGAGGTGAAGGGAACAGGGGCGGTTCTAGGGGGGCGGGGCAGTGGGGGGCAGTGCCCCCCTAACACTGACTTTGGACCCCCCTGTGTCCCCCCTGAAAATTAAATTAAAAAAAATTAAAAGGTTTGTGATTCAACGATTTCTTGGCTGACGGAATAGGCGTAAATAATGCTATTTGTCATTCTAGTCGGATCCATTAGAGCAGGGGTTTCCAACACGTTGATCGCGAGCTGTACCGGTCGCTCGCAATCCCTCAATAAGTAGCTCGCCGAGCAAATCCAAAATGTAAAAAATACACATAAAAAAAAGGAAATGTAATTAAAAGAATCTACCCTATGCATAAACGAAACCTCAATCATAGCGAACTCTATCTACTTACTACAACTCTATATCTATCTAACACCCCTCCTCCCCCCATCCCCCACAATGAATATCGAACAATCACGTTCTTGCAACAGTTTAAAAGGGGAGTGATTAGTCAAATATGCATAAATAAAAAGAAAGAATGCTAACTAGGTAACATAAGATCAGAATAAACAAGTTTCAATGATTTGTTATTGGTTGTGATCATATTCTAAAGATGTTTGAATTATTGAAAAGCATACAGCTCTCTTTCATATGAGTGTTGAGACCTGTATCAAAGTGCACCAGATTGATGCTTTTCACTTCAACATTTAAAAACAAATCTTCCCGGGGGAGCCTGCCCTGGACCCCCCTAGAGGAGGTGAGGTCCACCCCCAAATAAAGCAGTTAAAATAACTAAATTGAATACATTATCTTTTTGTAAACACTTAAAACGGATCCCACAGACCCAAACAGCACGCAAAGGTTAAAGGTAAGCATATAATAATGTTCAAATGTGCTAAATATATACACTGCAAAAAACAAAAAAAAGAGGAGTAAAAGTAGCTCACGACTTGTTTTATTTTCTGAAAGTAGCTCTCATCCTAAAAAAGGTTGGAGACCCCTGCATTAGAGCGTAAGCACTGTAACTATAAGTATCTGAAATAAATATGTGTACTGAAACAAATACCAATAACTGCAATGCATTGTTTTCTTATGTGCAATTACTTCATACTGTCTTTTTCGTCCTGCATTTATTGTGCCCCCCTCAGAAAATAACTGGCCCCAGCCTGGCCCCTCCCCCAGTCAAATTGGTCTAGAACCGCCACTGGAAGGGAATGAGCACTTTTACAGCTTTTTTGGCGAGACAGCCAAAAGTGTGCAAGTGACGTTTTCTGCCAGACGCTGTCTCCTCTTTCACTTTAGGTAAAAATGTATCCATGTTACTGCTCGCATAAAGTTAGCTGAAGTGAACTAGCTAGATTTCACTGTTTCTCGTAATTTTTTTCTCACGCTGCCCCTCCCCTGAAGCTCTTTGGCGCCTTCCCGGGGGGGCGCGCCTCACACTTTGAAAACCGCTGCTTTAGGATACACTGGACCATCCTAAATGTAATGACAGGAATTAATACTGTCCCACAATTCCTTGCGACGCATCATTTCTGCTGTTCACAGAAACAACCGGTCGTGACCGACAAAAGCAGAGTTAAGTTAATGTGCTCATCAAGCCTTTTCCGTATTATGTTGTCACTTACTAAAGTACTTAGATGATGATATAGATATATATGATTTATCTTTTTTTAAATGTGAACTATGCACGCCACTGTAATGACTGTAAAATGATTCAATCAAAGCAACATTTGACAAGTTATATGGTGTGATAATACTTATTCTAATATCTATTTAATTAATTTATTAATTTCACTCATTGCCTTTCATAATCGTAATTGTGCTTTTGCAACAAATGTCATATGTTGTGTCAATAATGCCTATTGAAATGAGATAAAACACAATATGTTTCCATATTCTTCTGTTTTCTTTCTCCTTTAATCCTGCTTCTTTCCCTCTCAAGCAGATAGTAGTAACAGAGACGTGTAGAATGTATTTCTCTTTCTGCTTTCCTGCTCTCTCGCTCCCTCTACTCCTCTTTAAAAGGCATCTCCAGGCTCTCCTGGCTGGCTCTTCATATCAAAAGGCAGCAGTGGAGGGTGGCAGGCGGGCAGACAGTCACATGGCAGGTTGTGATGTTAGCCAGACCCTGTCGCGGTTGCACCACTGAACACACACTGACACTAGCTAATGAAATGTCACAGTGTGTGTTTGTGAGTGTGTGTGTGTGTAAAGTTAGTGTTTGTAAGAAAGGTGAATGTGTTTTTCTTTCTCTTCTGTTCTCCCTTTTTCAACCACAAAGTCTCAGAATGCCACACACACACACACACACACACACACACACACACACACACACACACACACACACACACACACACACACACACACACACACACACACACACACACACACACACACACACACACACACACACACACACACACACACACAGCTTAATTTAATTGATGACCTCATGGTGAACTCCCTACACACACAAACATGCTGATGATAAATGTAAAGAGGATAGAGAGCGACACACAGAGCGTTGTAAGAAAGGACATCTAATTTATATGTTTCAATCCACTTCCTCCCCCCTGCTGTCTCTCCCTTTCATCTTCCTCTGCAGACCCCCTTCCTTTCCTCTCCGTCTCTAACAGCGGATTCTTCTCCTTCATCTCATCAGTAGGGAGGACATAAAGACGTGACCTCCGTGAAATATACAGCAGCCATTTTTCCTTCCAGAGGAAATAGCAGACATTTACTATGCCTGTCTGTGAATTACTGACATCTGACATCAGCTCTTTAAAGACACTGGGCCAATTGGTTATGCTAAACCTGGGAGCGGACAAGTTTAATTCAGCTAAATAACTCTTCATCTTTTATTTACATTTTTATGTGAACTTCATGAGTAAAATGTAACCACAGGATCACTTTAAATGGCTGCAAATATATGTAATTCATTATCAATGAGTCATTAGAATATGTTATCCTTTGAATACAATAGTTGGGTCAATAAAGTTTCACGAAATATAAAAAATAAACTAAAAGCAATGGGATTTTGATCAATATTGTGTTTTGTAGACAAAATGTGAATCCAGAGACTTTATTTCAGGCATCTATCCAATAACACGTTCAAAGACCAAATGATCTCAAGACAAGAGAGCCCGGAAGTGTGTAATGCTAACTCATTTCAGGTTAAGGACTCATTCCTACTGCAGGAAACTAGTGCAAGTTGCTCTAATTGTCTGCCTAAAGCAAATGAGGGATGTGAACATGAATAGAAACATTTGGTTCCGTTTATAATATATTTGGGCGTCTTTATAAACACATGTTTGGTTTGTTAAGTGGCCACAGACAGATGACAACATTTACATCATGCAGACACATGTAGCCATGTAGCAGCCAGGAAGTATAATTGGTATTAAACCATCCAGCATGCAAAAACAAACCCATAATGAATACTGAGGAATACTGTTCACAACATCTCAACACTTCCTTTATGATTATTTTATACATGGAGTGTTTCCATTGTGTTATTTCCTCAGTGTTAGGGAGACAATAAGCAGTCTGTGTATTGCTTATACTGGCCAATTATTTGAAACTCTGCTTTTTATGAGTACCAGGTTTCATTTGAGGTGTGACAAAAATATGAGAATTTTCAACTTAAATGTGCGATTTTGATTGTGATTTTGTGTTAATTGCCTCAGCATCCAAACATTCGGTCAACAATTGTCAGTTAATCTTCTTCAATTTCTTTATTGCATCTTTACTGAAGTTACGAGTTTCATCAGAACTGATTTAGTACCGACAGGCTAACTACTCTAATAGGAAATGAATGAACTTGCACAGCACTTCAGTGTCTGAGTATTTATCATTTGGGGAAAAGGTCATTTAAGTTTGGTTTTACTTATAGGTTTTTATATAAAGTATATTGTTTCAGAACAAAAAAAAAGGACAGTAAATATGTCATATTAGTCTGAATAATCCTATTGTTTTGATTCAGTAATGTTGCCATTAAAGCTGACCTTTTATCCAAGGAAGTCTATAAGCAGAACGTCCTTGGGAAAAGAGGGCTTATCTAAACACAAATAAAGAAGTATAGTGTATGTCAGTCCTCACTTTATGAGATGTAAGCAATGAGAAAACAGACCTCCAGACAAGTCTATTCATGTCAGTCTGGCATCCAGATTGCTCAGCAAAGAAGCCCGTTTGTCTGACACACTGTAGCCTGGGGTCAAAGGCTTTAACTGCCCTCATTCGACACTTTATCATTCCCCAGTCAACAGAGGATGGGCAGCAGAGAAGCAGTGAAGGATGTAGGACAGCTAAAGGCTGTCAGGTAATGTTAATGAGGTGGAGTGGAGGAACGTGGAATCAATATATGGAAGAAGGAAGAAGAGATTGTTTCTCTTACTGGTTTTTACTTTTAAAACCACAAATACATTCTCAGATGTTACGTCTATCTCCATATTCCAAATCTTGGCAATTGTAGATACTGATTACTTTACAAAATGTAAGAAAGCAGTGAGTCATTGCGGTCCTCTGTATAGCTTATCCTAGATGCAGCTTCTTCTAGTCTGCTGCCGACTTTTTTGAATATTTCATTCAGCGTCGCTAGCTGTTCCAGTCGCCTAGAAAGTTCCTTAGTTAGAAGGATTTATCTCATTTCTTATTTTTTTTATGGCATGGAGAGCGTGTCTATGAGTTAGCATTTTAGCACTTCTTGGTTAGTTGGTCTCAAGGTCGATGTTTTGTTTTTTTAATGAATTTTTGGTTGGATTTTCAAAAGCTTACAAAGTACTCCTATTTTAATATTTTCTGGATTATTACGAAATCCAATTGCTTTTAGTTGAGGGAGCCCTTGCTATGCTAACTTCCGGGTCCACATACAAGAACGTGTCATCGCTGCAGTAATCTATTGCTTTGAGGGGTGTTGAAATAATCGTTTCTAAGGTGCATCCCAATGCAGACGTGGACGATAATGCATCAATGCAGTGACAGAACATAATCTCAGTTCGCCACATTTATATCATAGTTAAAATGTCTCGCTAGATGGACTTAATAACCTGGCAACTGAATTAACATGAAAAACAAAAATAAAACGTTATATCAATATTCTAATATTGAATTCAGCCATATTATATTAGAAAGACAAAGAGGAAAAGGCTGCAAAAAGCTTGCTGTGAGAGCTGGTGTGTTAAAGCTGTGTGAGGATGTATTATAACTCAGCCTGGGATTTCATTCTCACTGACATCACTTACATCAGCCGAGTCCACGGAGAAGACCCCTCCCAGCCCTCACATCCATATTCATGTATGGGAGCCCATCAACCGCTGAGTTAAAATGGAATTGGTGCTGTGACACAACACTCAATGTTTTTGGGAAAAACGACTTATACACAACACATGTACGTGGTTTCTTAAGCTGAATGCTGTCATCAGGTGACCTTTACACAGAGAAAAATCTCTACAACAAAACGACAATCATACAAATCAAGAGATTTCAGTTAAGAATTCCAATATTTCCATCAAATGTAAATGGAGAAGGTACAGTTATGAGATCATTTCTGTCAAAAACAAACATTCTAGCATATAATCAATTCATCAATATAATCTGATTTACATTTTCACATATTTATTTTTGTAAAAGGACAGAACTCTTTCTTTTACAAAGTGACTGACAACATATTACTTTATATCAGACAATAGCTAAATCTATATTGAATCTTTTTCTTTTTAAATGGTATTTACATATCTATCTACAACAGTTTTGTTTTCCCCTAGAAATGTATTATGATAACAATTCAATTATGAAATCCTTCAAAGAGATTTATTTTAATCAGTTTCATAAGTAAACTAGAGAGTGGGTTTGGATAAGTTAAAGAAGTTTCCTGTCAGTTTTTTACTTATTTGCACTTATTAAATCTTAACTGGGTGCCCTTATCTGAACCATTAGTTTTTGTCTCATCGAAACTAAAACAAAACAAAACAATAGTTAAATGGTTGGAATGAACTCCAACTGTATCGTGGGTAGTATCTTGGGTAGTATCTTGGGTAGTATGTATACCAAGTGATGGAGTGGATGTAAATTATTCACTTGAAGCCAACAACTTGATTGTTTAGATTGCACACTGTTGCACATTATACCACAGGACATGAACACATGACTCTTACTGGCTACAAGAGACTCATTACAGGAGACCACACCAAAGACAGGAAAATGACCAATGGTCAACCCTGCAATATCTTTGCATATTTGTATCGAGGCATTTTGTTAAAAAATTCTATTTGATCTTAGGTTGGGCTTAGTGGTTAAGTCTATGTGAGTGTGCATTGTAGAAACATGCAAACATCAAGCAGGCCATCCACACTCAGTGATTTGTATTTACTTACATATTCCTTGACATTTTTTGTTTTGACAGCTTTGTAAGAGTAGTACGCAGGATACAGAGTCCCAAAGAAAAGCCTGCAGGGAGAGAGAACAAACAACATTTCTGTTACAATCACATGTTAAATAACCCCCGGAACCCATTCACTAATACATCTTGCATAGTTGCAAATCTAGGCACTACTGAAATGTTCTCAACATGTTGAACACATTAAAATTCCTGCCTGAATGGAAAGTGTTCTCACTTTGATGAGACATTCCATTTCCAAGAGATGATTTGAATAAGAGGTCTGTTTTTACTAAAAGTAGAAGTTTTATTGGTGGTTTATCTTCACACGGTAGGATAAACATTTAAGTACAGCTTAAAGGCTTCAGTTTGTCTGTATTGCCTGAAGTGTGTTAGCATTTTACAACTTCCGATTCCATCGTCTCAAAGTCAACTGTGTTTTGAATGTGTTTTAGGTTAGATGCCTGAAATATGGTCTGGAGTAAACACAATGTGAATATATTTGTGATGTTTTGTTCTACGACATAAAATACGTCAGTAAAGACCCCAACAGTTAACATCTACAGCTTTTAATAGTTAACGTATACAGCTTTTATGCGTCTTAAAAATGTCAGTTGCTAACTATTGACTAATTGAGACCACTAAACTTTATCATGCCATAACATCATTAGCCTACTTTATCTTAGCGGTGGTGATAAGCAGCAATGCGATTTTGATGTAGTTATTTGATAGGTTTAGCCAAGGTTAGCTTTTTACTGCCGATTGCATTTGCGCATCAAACACTGTGTCAAAACGTGGAGAAAAAAGCTGAAGAACAAAACGTGTACATTTCATGCACATTTGTTTGCCACAGAGCTTCTTTTTTTTGTTGCTATAATCCAAAATCCCCAAAAAGTTGAGGGAGCCCTTGCTTACTTCCATGTCAGCTCGGAATAAAACGTCATCACTGCACCATTCTATTGTCTGGTTTCCAGAGTCACAATCGTTTCTCCAAACACAGAATATAACACTCAACCCAAAATAGTGGTATACCATATAATCCAAAGTGTGCGGAGGCTTACATGCGGAATTGTGATTTTCCAGTTAAAAGCCATCATCTGTTTCTGCAGAACAATCTGGGGACTTATTTTCATCCTGCTATGACCAGGGTTATAGACACCGGGTGTTGGGTCCTGACCTTTATATATACAGTCTATGGTCCTGACCCACAGTTTGAAAACCACTGGAACACAAGACAATGACTCAATGTTTCCCCTGTATGTGGGGTTTGGTCCCATGTGTGCACAACACCACCTCGCACCACACACACACACACACACACACACACACACACACACACACACACACACACACACACACACACACACACACACACACACACACACACACACACACACACACACACACACACACACACACACACACACACACACACACACACACACACACACACACACACACACACACACACACACACACACACACACACACACCATTTTTTTCATGCCGTCATACCTTGCTGACATCATACCGTGGTATACGGTATATGACGGTATCAGTCCCAATTTAAGGGGTAATTTCTCCCCCAAACATTTTTTTTACTCACTATATCAACAGCCAGCCCCACCAAAAATATTTTCCACCAGCCGCCACTGACGGTATGACTTGGGTCGACTTGAGTGAGGTGGCGTTCGGCGGCAAATAGATGTTTCGAACGGAAATTATATGTTCGGTGTAAAATGCAGCCGAGCCGGTAGACGCTCGCAAAGTGCCGCGACGTGCGCGCAAGTGCAAAACAAGGGCTGCATACATGACACATTGTGCAAATGGCACATTTTGAGATCGGATACAGGAAGCGTTTGTAGATGTCCGACGTTGTTTCCATAGGGAGCCAAGTTAACAATATATCATCATACATAAACATTTTCCGGGAGTAAATACTTGACTTATGTAAACTGTGTTCGTTATTCTCCCGTCCAGGAGAGAAGCTTTAAAAGGAGACTAAATGGAGTCTCTGTGAAAGTTCAATTGGGTACTTTAATTAAAAAAGGCGCGGGTTGGTCACAAGCATGATATTGTTCAGTCAGACAAACAGCTGTGATCCGCTCCTCGTTAGGGAAGCCAAGAGTTGGATCTCTCCTCCGGTGCTGTTATATATCCTCTGCTGGCTCCTCCCCGCCTGCCGGCTCGCCTCGTCTCCAATTTCCGTTGTTGCATTTAAACAGAGGATTGGCTCCTTTAACATCCAATATATGCTCAACACGCCTTTTCTCCTCATATTCTCTTTCATCACTTTTCATTTAACACATTCTAAACGCTGTAATCAATACTCTAAAAAATACTTCTCGGCTCGTTTGGTTTCCGGTCATTCCGGATGTTGTCACATGCTACTCTCGTCTGTAAACAATAATGTATTCAAATAAACTGTAGGCCTACCTTCATTTAATATTCAGCATGGTAGTATCTCGACATCTATAGTTGTAGTGTTAAATCAGTAGGTTTCGGTTTGCACCACTCCATATCATTTCGCTACTAAATTCACCTCTTTAGGAAATCGTATATTAGTCACATGCTACATGCGTAGATGAAGGATTTTCAGAATAAAAGCTTAACTGCTTGTGCACAAGAATTTCTGGTTTTTCAGTATAAAAGAGCATTAAAACTGACGGCATGTTTAAACTACATTTCCCCATTAAAACATTGATTTTAATTTCTAACACTTATTGAATAAAGTTTGCTATATTCACTAACTAGTTTGGCAATATTATTCCGTGCATGTGTTAAAAACCTTATTTCCATTTGATTCATTGGATTACTCGCGTGAATGTTTAGCACGTAAATGCTTTCGTTTTTAAAACCGTCCGACCTCGACTACAAAACCATCAACCAGTTGCATAGGATTAAAAAATGTCAACACTCACTCACCCCGTCTTAAACATTCCCAAAGAAGTGCCTCCGTCTCTCGTTGTGCTGGATGAAGTCACTGGCAACGAGTAAACCCAAAATAGTCCCAAACAGGCGCAGAGGCATTTTTCTTTTTTACTAGTTGTCCGAGTTCGGGGCCGGCAAATGCTGCCGCCATCTTGCTCAGCTCAGCTCTGTGCTGAGCTCTGAGAGCGGGAAAGACGGACTGCCCTCTGCTGGCGCGTGCTGTGCATTACAACCAATGTCGTCCCTGTCAAAACTCCGTGTCAGTATAATAGAATGAAACGCATCTATGATTTGGCGCACAGTCTGTGACGTCACGGTATTGAAAATCATACCGACGGTATTTCGAAATACCCTGGTATACCGTCATACCGCCCAAGCCACACACACACACACACACACACACACACACACACACACACACACACACACACACACACACACACACACACACACACACACACACACACACACACACACACACACACACACACACACACACACACACACACACACACACACACACACACACACACACACACACACACACACACACACACACACACACACACACACACACCTGTTCTCAAAGGATGAGTGGTACTGACCAGGACTAAGGTGAGCTTGATGTGAACAATTTCAGGGGGCTTAGTGCCCATTCAAAGCAAGGGATTCAGTTTTGGTTAACCCATCATATTAAATACCTGACAAATTGATAACAATCTTCACATTGATGCAACCATCCTATAAAGTCTAACATTGCCATAAAGCCTCTTGTGATTTAGAACAAGGGTTCCCAAAGCGGGGGTCGCGAGATGATTACAAAATAAAAATGGAAAAAAAAAGAAAAAAAAAAATTGATTCATTTTTTTTTATAATTAAAAAATATATATATATTATTAATAATAACGTTTCCATAGACATTTTCAGGGGCGGACTAGCCATCTGTATAATTTCCCCGCAACGAGACTCCTCCTTTGACAATCCACTAGCGCAGTGTTTATTGAGACAATAATGACACTCCCCCGAGAGTGCGGAAAAAATAATTCACTAGCACCCCCCCGCGTTGACAGGGGGTCGCCAGTCTCTGGCACTGTTATTTTGGGGGTCACGGGCTGAAAAGTTTGGGAACCCCTGATTTAGAACACTGCTTGTAACACAACAAGAAACTAGAGGAAAAGATGCCACGGTGTAGAGAGTATTACAACATCTGTGATGGTTGACAGATGTACATCCACAGTAAAAGTGTACTGCACTTCAGAAAAATGATGATTATAGTGTCCCCATGTTACAGTGTCTCTATAAATAACTGTTTTTCAAGACAAAAAACTGATGCCAAGCCTTACATGTATTAAAACATTGTAACTAGTAGGGATGCACCGAATATTCGGCCGCCGAAAATTATCGGCCGAAAATGGTTAAAAAGGCCCTTTCGGCCGAAAGGGTTTTAGCACCGAAAAAATATCACCGAACGTCAGGGAACAGGGTTACGTTGGCAAGCTAACGTGTTGTTGTGATGACGTAATCAAAATGCGGCGACAAGCACGGCGCGCGACCATGCTCGCGGCTGGCTCACAGCCAACGTTTGGAGATATTTAAAAATATCAGAGAAAGAGGCGCGGATTGCGATTTGTAAAACGTGTTCAGCTGACATTTCTCGAGGGGGTGTAACTGCAAAGACTTTCACCACTTCGGGATTACTCCACCACTTGAAATCAAAACACCCGGACAAATATGCGGAGTAAGATCAAATCACAAGCACTGACAGCGAGAGACTGTTCAGCGCTGCCTCTCATGTGCTTGATGAGAAGAGGAACAGACTTATGGCTGATAAATCAGAGAAGCTACTGTTCATTAAAAAGAACCTCCCACTTTTCCTTAATAAGTAGACAAGGCTGGCTTATCATAAGCTTATCTAGTTCTACATGTCTACTCTATACCCACTTTCCTGAACAATTTTCATTGTGAGTTATAATTCAGCATCTCAGGTTATCATTAGGGGGAAATGACAGCAGCACAGTGTTCAATATATTGTACTTTCGTTATCTAAATGATACAATGTTGTTTACATTGCTCATGAGGACAGACCACCTTATTTGCAGATTCTTGAAATTGTAATTTAATTTGTAATTGATTGTGGATTTTGTATCCAGTTTTCACTTTATGTATCTTTATACAATGTTTACTACTTTGTTTATGAGGACGGACAGCCTTATTTACAGATTCTTGAAATTGAATTGTAATTTCATTTGTAAATAGTGTGGATTTATCCAGTTTGCACATTTGTATGCATGCACTTATAGGTGCATTTGTTGTTGTTGAAGGCCTGGCTGTTACAGTCTTTATTTACACTATTTTGTTGTAGGCCTACTGGCCTAGATGTTTATGGAGTTTTAAAGCACCTTGGCTTTGTTCTGAATGCACTTTGTTGTAGTTATCCTACAGAGAAAAGAAAATGCACTTGACTTGGAATTAGTGTACTGTATGCATTCAAAAGTGCTGAATAAATGTTTTATGGACCCATAATAGTGATTATTATTTAAGTTAAGTTTTTCCATAATCAGGTAGCTGAACAACATTGGTAAAAAATGTATACATTATATATATATATATATATATATATATATATATATATATATATATATATATATTTCTATTAATCATTTTCGGCCTTTCGGCATTCGGTTTTCGGCCAACTGTTTCCTATTTTCGGTATCGGTTTCGGCCAAGAATTTCCCATTCGGTGCACCCCTAGTAACTAGTAATACCAATGCCATGTTGAATAAAATCAAGTGAAAGAAAAACAAGTAAGAGGACTAGATAATACAAAGGAGGCGTGATCTTACTGACGGGGATCATGCTGGCCACCTTGCCTGGCAGACTGGAGCTGGTGAATTTAAACCGACCCAGAACTGAAACTGACATCAGGAGAGGAGGGAGGGGCAGAAGAGAGAAACACTTCCTGCTAGTGCAACAGGTCCAACACAATAAAGCCTTGTTCCCACCACACATTCAATGAATACTGAGGTCTTACGGTGAGGAATAACGCATGCTTTTTGTGTTTCATTTTGCCCACTTCTTTCCAACTCCACGACCTCAGATCGATACTTGTACTTTGGTCTGCAGCCCCAAACGACCCTTATTCAAGTGACATGACATCAGTTTTCACACAGCTGCCCCTGAACAGGAACGCTGCCTTTATGTGATAAGAGTTTTGCTCTTTGGTCACCACGAGGTTGGGCACAGGGCCTCTTGATAAAAACAGCTAGTTAGTTTTGTTTCTATGGTTCCCTCCCATGGTAGCCTGTGCAGCTTCATACAGCATTGGTTGCCCGCCAAAAGGTAAACTGTAATTTAGGTCAAAGTTGAATATGTTCTTCTTTTTTTTAATGCCTTTTCACTGTTCTGGGGCAGTTTCTCTTTCCTTTTAAACGTCTCTGAAAGTGTTGGTTGTTTCAGTGCCGTTACCTGAGTGGCCGCTTTGTACTCGTCGTGTTCTTGGCAGACCTGTCACGATAATTAATTGTGTTGGACGATACATTTTCCTGGAAATTATTGCGATAAACGATAATATTGTCGGCACTGTTGTAAGACCATTTTAGACCACTGACATAATGATAATATATAATAATAGTTCAAGAACATACTTTCAAACATAACTTTATATTGAACTTTCAACATTGCAAATGAAATAATATTAAAATATATAAATGATATATAATAAATAAAACAAATTAATTAAATGATAATAAATTAATTAAATCACACAACCAAAACAATAAATTAAATAGACTCAGGCTGGAAAACAGATCTCTCTCTCTCTCTCTCTCTCTCTCAATAAATAAATAAATAAACACACATTGTCTCACAAGCAAATGCATCTTTGATTGTAAACTGTCGGGAAGGTGGGGGCTCTCCATCTCCAGCTGCCGTGTTTGCTCCCAGCTGGGAAAACGGAATGGGGTGGTTGTGTTTTAGGTGTAGTTTAAAATGCGTGGCATTGCCTGCTTTTGTCGCTACCATTTTTAAACAAATGCGCAGTGGCGTTTTTATATGTAAAAAAGTGGTGTGGCACAAACAACATAGTCTATATATAAGCTTCTGCAGTGAGGTTCATGGCTGGTGAGGCACTGGCACTGACTCTTCAGGTTTACAAATATTATATTCGGACCTAAATCAAAATATAATATTATTTTCAAAAGCTTTTTTTGTCTGATGCTTCGATTAATTTTAATGCCCAAAAAAAGTAATTTTATCATTAAAATATTTAATTGTTCTCTCTTAGTAAGATCCCATTTTCAATAAAATTGCGGTCTTACCTTGACTTGAAGATGAAGTCCATTTGCCTATCCTTCTGGACAAACATCTCTATTACTTTTTTGTAAAAGTCCTCCTTATCTTCTTGTAGTTTCAAAAGTCTATCATAAATCTAATCGATAGATTTATGATTCGAAAATTATAAAAGTAGGGTAGACATGTGGATATTATCCGGCTGAACAAAACGTGCATTTATCTAACCGGTACAATCATGTCCCACCTGCCCCTAATGACCAGTCGCCACTGCAAATGTGACACACCGCCCGGCTCATTCAAGTCCGTATTCGCCTCGTTGATTTGGCTTGAATCCAAAATACTGCCACACCGGAAAATCGAGATGTGTAATTAGGTTTTGTAACCAATTCCATTTCACTTTAAATTCCCCGCGAGGAAGTCACATGTTGTCTCCCGCTTGTCGCTATATCATTAATTTGGCTGCTGCAAGTGCACGCAGCTGACCTGGCTGTGTGTCAGCCCCGCCCCTCACAGCGCGCCTGGCAGCCACAGCGCTCCTAGCAAAAATGCTGGTCACATCCATAGACTGTATATGTCACATCCTTATGTAAACGGCAATTTATCGAGCTCAGAAAAGTTATCGAGTCCATTTTTATTTATCGTACGATAATTCAAAATTACCGATTATCGCGACAGGCCTAGTTCTTGGTGGTGTTTGTTTCTCAGGTGGCGTATTATATTGGTCGTGTTGAACGTAGCTCTGTTCTTTCCACCACGCGGAAACTCCGCCTTGCAAACATTGCATCTGGCTGTTACACTGCCTTCGCTTTCAATTTTAAAATACTTCCAAACTCCTGACATATTCTCTGTCCCGACTCCGTCACCAGCTGAATGTAGCCTCTCGTTAGCTTACTGCTACTATTATGGCGAATTCAAACTACAGCGCGGAGCTCGCTTTAAGCGTGCCGAGCCGTGCAGGGCCTGTTTTTGGTTGCGCTTACACTTGGCCTAGTTCCGGCCCGGGGCTACTTTTTCACCTTTTTTCTGGCCCTACTAAATCGTGGTTCTATCGAGGCCAACAAACAGGGCTGAGTCAGGCTGAGTTTGCTAAACTAGAGAGAGAATCGCTGTCAAGGGGGCTACAACTACAACAAGATGAACATATTTTACCGTGATTTAATTCTAATACACGTTTCAAAATGATGCCGAAGTAACAACATACTGATACCGGTTAGTAAAAACCATGAATTAATGCTTTGATAAGTCTGCAGACACACGGCAGGCGAAAAACCTTTTAAAATGCTTGTTTTCTAAATGGAGCTTGGCTAAGCTAACGTTATATATGCTCCGACCGTCCACACTCACAACAACGGCCTATACAGACATAAATAAACCAGTGACTGTATTCGCCATGACACAGACAGTCTGTGGTTTGTACTTGTTTAACTTTTGTCTAGTTTCTGAACTGATATGAAGAGCTGTGAGCTCTGAGTGCTAAGAGCTAACGGCTGTGTTGTTTTTCTGGGGCGCTCATTGAAGATGACGTCACGGCTCCGCCTACACTGCGTTACTATAGATACTACCCCAGTTCCTAAACTGTAATGTGAGCGCAGCATTAAAGTGAGCCGGGCCTAATAAGGCCTAACCAAACCGAGCGAGGCCGAGCGAGGCCTGCAGTGTAAATGCGCCATTAGACACTGCGCCATGCCCACTCTGTTGCCAGATTTGAGAGAAATAAGCAACCAGGTCTTGGTTGCTTATTGCTTAAATCTGGAAACAGAGTGCCCAAAAGAAGCAACACATACATGATGTTGTGTAATTATAAACCAAAACTAAGGCCTCAGGATGACTTTAACACGTGAACATGGTCATTTTTGTTTTGTAACATTAAATAAAATAATTAAAATAATTAATTTTCAAAAAATCCCCGATCCCCAATCTTTTTCTCCCGGTTTTGATCTTTTGACAAATCACGTGATCGGCTCCGATCCCCGATCACGTGATCGGAACATCTCTAAAAATATGTATTTTTATATCAAATGCAGGCCAAAGAGGAGCTGTGCCAGTCCCACTGCCATGGATCAGTATCTTCAAAGGAAAAGGCCTGTATCTCTCCAACAAGCCACTGCGCTAACAAACTCAATCCTGACCATGCTGGTCAAGGATATGAGACCAATGTCGATGGTTGATGGTGAAGGGTTTCGTGAAATGATCAGGCAGTTTAACCCTGAATACATCCTTCCATCCAGAACCCACTTTACTCACCTGATGGAAAATAAATATGAAGCAACCTTACTGAAGGTAGGTACAAGTGTTTAACTCACACAGAAATATTAAACAACCTTTCTGAAGGTACAAGTGTTTATCACTCACTCACTTTCTCACTCCCACAGGCACGCATAGACCCATAGAATATAATTTGCATTTGTATTTATTAATTGAAAAGTAGAATACATGAATAAGAAATAAAATCACTGATACATAATTGTATTTAAATTAAAGTATAAAGTGTCCCAAACATCTTAAACTGATTCTATTAGATGTTTAATGTATGACTGTATGCACTTACATTTTTTAACTAAGATCACATCTGGTGTCTTTTAAGGTAAAGGAGACCATTAAGGAAGTCAAAAGCGCCCTCACACTGACAGCTGATGTCTGGACTAGTCGTGCAACAGAGGCATACCTTGGCGTGTCCTGCCATTTCATCAGTGAAGATTGGGAAATGAAGATGTTGAATCTTGCCACCATGCCTCTTGAGGAGAGGCATTCTGGTGTGAACATCATGACATGGCTGGAGGAGGTGATAGCTAAATATGACATCTTGCCTACCAAAATAAAAGCAGTAGTTCACGACAATGGGTCCAATATTGTGGCAGCAATGCGAATGCTGGAGGAAAAACACGGCTGGGCCTCTGTGCGCTGCAGTGGGCACACACTCCAGCTCATAGTTAACAATTCCCTCAAAGAGCCCAGCATCAGCAGAGCTGTAGGGGCTGCAAAACACTTGGTTGAACACTTCAGGAGAAGCGAGCTGGCAAATACAAAACTGATGGTGAAACAGCAACAAATGAACACACCACAGCATAAACTGATCAAAAACAGCAAACAGCACTTTGACTTGAAGCCAGATCAATGGGTGCTGCTTGAAGAGCAGACACAAGGGTTGCAGCATTTTCAATGTGCTACCGTTTAGCTAAGTGGACAGGAGTATGCAACCGCTTCATGTCTTCCACAGCTGGTCAAAGGGCTGCAACGCTCCACACAGCAAACCCGTTTTGAGACGGGCGCAGGAAAAGCATTTTTGGCAAGTGCAGAAAAAGGGATAAACGAAAGATGGGGGTGTCTGAACACCATCTCAGCAGAGAAAGAAAACCCGATTGTTCTTTCAGCTTCCCTTGACCCAAGATTCAGAAAGCTGAAGTTTATGGGAGCTGAAGATGGCACACGGGTGCAAGGGTCAATTGAAGTCCAAGCAATCAAAGAGGTAAGGGGGTCTGAGATACAAGGCTGTGAGCAAGTTCAACAGCAGAGGGTCAGTGTTCCAGGCAGAGGGGACAAATCAGCACTGGATAACCTCCTTCAGTCTGACACAAACAGTCTGAGTGAAGAAGAGGATGAATCTCACGAGGATCAAAAGCTCCAAATGGCAAGGAGCGAAGTTCAGACGTACTTCGCAGAGCCAGCCATTCACAAAAAAGATGACCCTCTGAGATGGTGGAGGGAAAATAAGGGGCGTTTCCCTGTATTGTCAAAGCTTGCAAGATCTTTCCTTTGCATTCCTGCAACATCAACCCCGTCTGAGCAAATTTTCTCTGTAGCGGGGAATATCTGCTCTCAGAAGAGAGCAAGCCTCTCCCGAGATCATGTGGAGATGCTGACTTTCCTCCATTTCAACCCAGAATAATCTAGCCTAGATGGAAGAGTGTTTATACCTTTTAAGTTGAAATGGTTTTTTTATTTGATTAAGGGAAACTACTGTAGTTTTTATTTTATATATTGCTGCTGTCCTTGGTTTAAAAATCTTTACGGACAGATTTTTTATTTATCTTTTATATATTTCAGCAGAAAGTTTAATAAATATGCATTTTTTAATCAAGTATTTGTCTATTTTGTCTTCATTGTTAGTTTCCACATGCTTAAAAGAACCTCAAACCTACATTTAAAAGTTGATGGCTAAATAAGAGAATTTGAGAAATTGCGCAAGTAATAGTCCGATTAGTCGTTTCATTAATCGATAGATTAATCGATTATCAAATTAGTCGTTTGTTGCAGCCCTACAGGAGATGCGAGCGGAGGAGTCGAGGAGGGGAACGGAGGAGAGAGGAGGGGAAACAGCAGGCGTTTAGAGAAATGAGAACTCCTCTCCTCTGAGCGGTCATTTTAAAGAGACGTCCATTAATGATGACAGGAGGCACAGCAGCCTTCTGTCTGATGGATAGATGTGTTCATGATGACTTATATATTTACTTTGAATTCATTGACAGTGCGGTATAATGAGAAAATAACAGGCTACAGATGCAGACACACACACATACATTATATTTATATAAATATATACAATTTCAGAATCAAACAAGTATGAGAGCACTCACATATAGTGGGGCAAAAAAGTATTTAGTCAGCCACCAATTGTGCAAGTTCTCCCACTTAAAAAGAGGAGAAAGGCCTGTAATTTTCATCCTAGGTATACCTCAACTATGAGAGACAAAATGAGAAAAAAAAAAAAATCCAGAAAATCACATTGTCTGATTTTTAAAGAATTTATTTGCAAATGATGGTGGAAAATAAGTATTTGGTCACCTACAAACAAACAAGATTTCTGGCTCTCACAGACCTGTAACTTCTTCTTTAAGAGCCTCCTCTGTCCTCCACTCGTTAACTGTATTAATGGCACCTGTTTGAAGTTGTTATCAGTATAAAAGACACCTGTCCACAACCTCAAACAATCACACTCCAAACTCCACTATGGCCAAGACCAAAGAGCTGCCAAAGGACACCAGAAACAAAATTGTAGACCTACACCAGGCTGGGAAGACTGAATCTGCAATAGGTAAGCAGCTTGGTGTGAAGAAATCAACTGTGGGAGCAATTATTAGAAAATGGAAGACATACAAGACCACTGATAATCTCCCTCGATCTGGGGCTCCACGCAAGATCTCACCCCGTGGGGTCAAAATGATCACAAGAACGGTGAGCAAAAATCCCAGAACCACACGGGGGGACCTAGTCAATGACCTGCAGAGAGCTGGGACCAAAGTAACAAAGGCTACCATCAGTAACACACTACGCCGCCAGGGACTCAAATCCTGCAGTGCCAGACGTGTCCCCCTGCTTAAGCCAGTACATGTCCAGGCCCGTCTGAAGTTTGCTAGAGAGCATTTAGATGATCCAGAAGAGGATTGGGAGAATGTCATATGGTCAGATGAAACCAAAATATAACTTTTTGGTAAAAACTCAACTAGACGTGTTTGGAGGAGAAAGAATGCTTAGTTGCATCCAAAAAACACCATACCTACTGTGAAACAGGGGGGAGGAAACATCATGCTTTGGGGCTGTTTTTCTGCAAAGGGACCAGGACGACTGATCCGTTTAAAGGAAAGAATGGATGGGGCCATGTATCGTGAGATTTTGAGTGACAACCTCCTTCCATCAGCAAGGGCATTGAAGATGAAACGTGGCTGGGTCTTTCAGCATGACAATGATCCCAAACACACCGCCCGGGCAACGAAGGAGTGGCTTCGTAAGAATCATTTCAAGGTCCTGGAGTGGCCTAGCCGGTCTCCAGATCTCAACCCCATAGAAAATCTTTGGAGGGAGTTGAAAGTCCGTGTTGCCCAGCGACAGCCCCAAAACATCACTGCTCTAGAGGAGATCTGCGTGGAGGAATTGGCCAAAATACCAGCAACAGTGTGTGAAAACCTTGTGAAGACTTACAGAAAACGTTTGACCTCTGTCATTGCCAACAAAGGGTATATAACAAAGTATTGAGATTAACTTTTGTTATTGACCAAATAGTTATTTTCCACAATCATTTGCAAATAAATTCTTTAAAAATCAGACAATGTGATTTTCTGGATTTTGTTTTTCTCATTTTGTCTCTCATAGTTGAGGTATACGTAGGATGAAAATTACAGGCCTCTCATCTTTTTAAGTGGGAGAACTTGCAAAATTGGTGGCTGACTAAATACTTTTTTGCCCCACTGTAATAACGTAACACTATCAGAGACTAGATATATCCCCCCCTCTCTCTCTGGTCGCTACAATGAGAAAATGAAATTACGGGCCAAAAGTTGTATTTACAAGTATTACAAGTAAGCAGAGGACACCAAACCAACTGAGACCTGTCTATCCGCTGCATCTACACACTGTACCACACACACCTACACACTACCACACACACACACACTGTACCACACAGACACACCTACAGACTGTACCACACACACCTACAGTTCCTCAAGCATAATCAGGCTACAGCCGTTGTGTATTTTATTATGTGAAGCACTAAATGGGGACGCATGCAGAGCTGTCATTGGCTGAGATAAGTCCGGCCGTGCGTCACGACTCTTTGAAATATCTCTGTTGCCAGAAATGCATCCGTGGAGGAGCCGTGGAGGATGCATCAGTGTATCCTCGATCATAGCTCCTCCAGAGAGCCTCCTCAACGCTTGATCCTCGGTGTGCATTTAGAGAAACGAGATGTCCTTCAACATGGCGCGCTGAAATTCATTTCCGGGTCACTACCGGGGGACCGAGGAGTCGAGGAGGGGAAATCTTTGAAATGAGACACGGCCCATGTGGGTGTGACTCTGGATGTTGGTCTGTCACAACAATAATCTATGACAGGGGTGGGGAACCTCTAGCCCCCGGGCCGTATACGGCCCGCGAGACAATTTGATACGGCCCTCGAGGTAACACATGCAAAAAAGAAAAAAAAATAAGAAATCTAGACTGCAAAAGAATTAAACAAGCAAGTGCCTGTTTTTCCTGGCCAAGGTCAGGGTCCTTGAACACACCACGAGCCTAACGTGTCATCACGAGGTATATGTCTCGTCCGACAGAGGTTTAGAGCTGCCGGAGAGCACCAGAACGTCGCTCCGGGCCGGGACTTCACAAATTGCAGTACCCTTAAGGTACACATGCCACAGTTTTTTGCGTGGCTGTGTCTTTAGTTGTAAGCCCAGTGGTGATCTGTTCATCTGTCCTACTGATCATACAGTCAATAACTTGTTATTAGCATCATACTTTGTAACGCGTTACAAAGTAATAATATTACTTTTGTCGGTAACGGAGTAGTGTAACGCCCTACTTTTATAATTCAGTAATTACAGTTACTAACATTGCCCCGACAGGCGTTACTTCGTTACTTACTAAAATCAGTCATAATCACACTGACAGACAAGAGGGGTTTCTGCTGCAGGTTTATATGTACGTAATCTGCGCGACTTGCGTGTCCACATCTCCACGTGCAGTGCTGCATAAACATGGCTGAGTCAGCGATAACTTTCGAGTGGTGGAGGTATGCCCATTATTTTTGAGTTCGTCCGAAGAATAGACAGGAATGTGATGGTGAGGTGCAAACTGTGTCCAGGCCAGAAGCTGTTATCCACTGCTGTAAACACCTCGTCAAACCTCAACAAACACCTGCAAAGAACACATGCTAAGGTGAAGCTAACGCACACGTTATTTGTTGTTTGTTTATATCACGTAGGGCTGCAACTAACGATTATTTTGGTAGTCGACTAATCGGTCGATTATTTTTTCGATTAGTCGACTAATCTAACGATTATTTCTGTCACACCCTCCATCTCTGCTTCCTGTGGGCACGGCTCCTTTTCCGGGCTCCAGTGCATGTTTTACCTCAAGTCTGCACACCTGTGAATGTCACCCTGTTGTCCAGTCCCAGGATCAATTCAATCGCATTTTATTCTTGTCATTTCGCAGACCCTTGTTAATTATTATTTTAAGTTTGGAATTAATTACAGCGTCCATAAAGCTCTAGTGTGCTCTACTACGCTGTAAGCTTGGCGCTGTTTAGCAGCTCGTTGGTGGACACGCAGCCTCAACATAACTGAAATAGCGTTTGCTTAGCAAGCATTAACCATGAGACGTTCTGTTTTCCAACATGTAAGCTAACGTAAACATGACTATGGCTAACTTGCTCAAACTTACCCATGATCCAAAGTAGCAGTCCTCACGGTTCCAGGGTGCTTGCGTTTTAAATGCTCGTGCATCACTGTAGTGCTGCCGTGGAATGCCAATTCCCCTTTACAAATTCTGCATTTCACTGACTTCTTTGGCTTGTCGTCTGTGAAATACTCCCACACTTTCGAAACTCTCGGTCTCGCTTTTTTGAGCTCTTCATCACCCTCATTCTCTCTCCTTTCCGCCATCGTTCGTATTCTTTCTTCTTTGTTGTTAGTACAGAATGCAGTCATGGCAGACAATGGAGAGTATACTGCCCCCAGCACTTCCTGTAGTGCATTGCAGTTACAAATGAACATTTGCGCAGTTTTGAATTAACGTTACCGGCTCTCTGATTGTTTTTATACGACGCGTCGACACTAAAATTCCGCGTCGACGAATTTTTATGATCGACGTCGTCGATTATGTCGACTAATCGTTGCAGCCCTAATATCACGTAGTCTGTTATTCTTCTCTGTCTTCCGGTTGTTGCCTGTTTTGAATGACAAATACACACTACCGCCGCCTGCTGGTAAGGAGAGTTATTGCCACTCACGCATGCGCAGTTCGTAGGTGCTCAAGTAACAAGTAAAGTAACGAGTTACTTTATGTAGATAGTAACGAAGTAGTATAATATATTACTTTTTTTTAAAGTAATATGTAATATATTAAAAACATTTAATAACAACCCCATCTCTGCTGGTTAGCTAGCTATGCTAACGAATATAAGAAGCTTTTTCTCCAACCAGTGAGGTAAAGGCACATCTTTATATGATCAATATAGTTATAAAAAAAATAAGAGAATAAAGTAAACGGGTATAAAATACTATATGACAGTAAAAAGTTGTTATTAATAAACAAGAATACAGTTTGAAAGGCGAGTGATTTGTAAAATATCCATAAAGAAAAATAAAATCTGCTTACTGTTCTGTTTAATATGGGTGTTGAGAGATGTATCCAGAGATCTCTTAATGTTGCTCTCAAAGTGCACCAGATTGATGCATTTAACTTCAATATTTTAAAAAATATCTTCCCGGGGGAACATGCCCCCGGACCCCCCTAGAGGACGTTAGGTCCCCCCCCCACTTAAATCATATACACATGGATAGGAAACTAAATTGCACACATCTTGTGTCCATATCTTTCTGTTTTGGTTGTCATGCCACAACCGTGCACGTGCATGAATGCGTAGGCCTGTCGCGATAATCGATAAATTGACTTATCGTACGATAAATAAAAATGGACTCGATAACTTTTCTGAGCTCGATAAATTGCCGTTTACATGCGTGTTTGTTTACATAAGGATGTGACCAGCATTTTAGCTAGGAGCGCTGTGGCTGCCAGACGAGCTGTGGCTGCCAGACGAGCTGTGGCTGCCAGACGAGCTGTGGCTGCCAGACGAGCTGTGGCTGCCAGACGAGCTGTGGCTGCCGTCCATGCGCGCTGTGAGGGGCGGGGCTGACACACAGCCAGGTCAGGACACTCTGTGTGCACGTACAGCAGCGTAGCAGCCAAATTAATAATATAGCGACAAGCGGGAGACAACGTGTGACTTACTCGCGGGGAATTTAAAATGAAATGGAATTGGTTACAAAACCTACACATCTCGATTCTCCGGTGTGGCAGTATTTTGGATTCAAGCCAAATCAACGAGGCCAACCTACGGACTTGAATGAGCCGGGCGGTGTGTCGCATTTGTTTAAAAAAGGTAGCGACAAAAGCAGGCAATACCACGCATTTTAAACTACACCTAAAACACAACCACTCCATTCCGTTTTCCCAGCTGGTAGCAAACACGGCAGCTGGAGATGGAGAGCCCCCACCTTCCCGACAGTTTACAATCAAAGATGCATTTGCCCGGCAATGCAAACATGTTGGTGTTCCTTGCTCGAAAACTTCGAAAAAAAGACTTGGATATGGCCTGTTGAGGCATCTGGGCCTTTGTATTGACAGTGGACTGCACACATGACTGTTGTTTTAAGGAGATTTCTTTTGCTTGTGAGACAATGTGTGCTCATATTGATTTATTTATATATATATTTATATATATTTATCTATCCATCTATATAGAGATGGATAGATAGATGGATTGAGAGCTCTGTTTTCCAGCCTGAGTCTATTTAATTTACTGTTTTGGTTGTGTGTGATTTAATTAATTTATTATAATGTAATTAATTTGTTTTATTTATTATATATCATTTGTATATTTTAATATTATTTCACATTTCATTTGCAATGTTGAATGTTCAATAAAAAGTTCTGTTTGAAAGGATGTACTATAATTATTATGATATATTATCAGTATGCCAGTGGTCTAAAATGGTCTTACAATGGTGCCGACAATATTATCGTTTATCGCAATAATTTCCAGGACCATTTATCGTCCAACAAAATTATTTATCGTGACAGGCCTATGCATGCGCGAGTCATGGTAAGATATCTGGATTAAAAGGTTGCTTTTTCTTTGCACAGCATGAAAGAAAGACAAAATGAATCGGCTGTGATTTTAGTATTTTTAAGCAGAGGTCAATCATTTGTACGGCCCTCGGAGGATGTTGAAAAAATTGAAATGGCCCTTGAGAGGAAAAAGGTTCCCCACCTGCCACAATCCTGACAGGGTTGCAGGAGGGATAAAAGAAAGAGCTACTTTATAGGAATATTGAAATAATTCACACGAAGTTGAATGATAAACCAGTAGAGTTTAGAATACCAGCAAAAAAAAACAGTAATTTCAGCAGTCAGAGAGCCGCCAACAACCACAGCAGTTTATTTTCCAGCTGTTGCTATAGAAACAGCAAAGCTGCCAGAGCGTACATGCTCACTCTTTATGTCTACATCTCGCTGTCAACTCACTGAACTTTAGTTTCAATTATATAGAGAACCATGAGCCCAAATAAATCAACCTCAAATGAATGCCTTCCCTCTGTTACATTGGTGTGTTTGTATGCATGTTTATAGTGGAGAAACTGGAAGAGCAGTCTGTGTGGGGGGGTTCTCTAAGCCATTTGTTGTAGTTGCATTACTTCATACAAGTCTTTGGCTTTGTATTTGGCTAGCAGAGCTTAGTCATGCTAATAAAGGCAATTGATGATGCTGTGATAATAGCAGGTATTTGTGTCTCAATGAGTCCTAATTTGCTGTGACTGCAGACTGAGAGTCACAGAGCTGCACTCACAGGGCTGGGCCCACGGTGCAGCTCTGTGACTGCACAGATACCTCATTCACACCAACGGTGTTTCAGGGCCGTTCGGAGCTGGAGCTTGAAAATTACCGGGTTTTCCTCTTCACACCACAGCGGAGCAGCCTCTTAGCTCCGGAACCCGGTTAGTTTCAAGCACCAAAAAATTGTCCGGCTAGAGCAAAAGCACCGCATACGTCACGCTTACGTCGAGGCGGGGGCAGGATCAACTCCTGAACAACAACAAAAAGCCGGCGTTTTATCCACTTTGTACACAACGATGGTGAAACTTAACAAGCAGCAGTGGTCCACTGAAGAGACCAGCTAACTACTGGGAATCTGGTCTTCCGAAGAGGTACAGAGGAAGCTGGAGCACAATCGGCCATTGTTGTTGTTGTCGGTGTCAGCTGTGAGGGGTTTCCGTGCGGTTTGGCTTTATGAAGCAGGCACGCAAACGGTTACGTCATGACGTAAACGATGACGCAATGACGCAGCACCAGAAAAAAACGTGTTGGCATCAATCTGGACGTAAACCCCGCTTCTTCTCTGGCGTAACTAAACACAAATGACAAAGTGACCCGAGGTGGAGATTTGCTCTGTGTCCTGGGTGTATGTAGAATTACAATGCCGATAAAATGATAGAAAAATGAATAATGTCTTAAGATGATCCCATCCAAAACCGTGAAATAATACCGTCACAGCAAAAAAACTAAAAACAATACTGTAGTACATTTTAGGTCTTGGCCCACGCCTCCATTTAATTACTCTTGCGAGTCATGACAGACCTGCAGAGACACAAATAGTGTCTCCATAAACCAAGTTAAGGGGAAATAAGTTCAATGTGCACTGAAACATTTATGTGAAAAGTAGGGCCCCCTCTCGACACCAAACCTACCATCTCTCCATTTCCCTTCTCTCCCTTCTTATTCTCCTCCAATTGCAACACCTTCTCCCCCTCTCTCTGCATACAGCTGAGAAAATAGTCCCATTGCTTTCAGACACTCCTTACTCTGGGCTCCAGCTCCATTTCCCTGGTTTCCTGAAATTGTACACCACCAACAACCAGATGGAGGGAGGGGGAGGAAAGGAGGACAAGAGAGAGAGCAAAGGGAAAGAGAGAAAGAGAGAACAAGAGCAATAAAAACACAAGACATACCGAGAGGGAGAAGCCGAGGAGGGAGAAAAAAATACAGAGATCTCCAAGATTTGAGCTCCCACCATCTGGTTTGAGCTTCAGGAATAAGAATTTGATTACATGACGTTCCCCTAAAAACACAGAGGGGGGATTGTTGAGAGAACTGCTGCTACAGCAAATGAGACTGGTTACCGTCCAGGTCTGAACATACCCAGAGGATTTCCTCATGGGGAAATAAGTGGCATACATTAGAGTGTTCTCACAGCGCCATGAATCTTCCCACGTTCAAATACTGACTTAACACATCACATACAAGTTCAAAAACTAGCCCCGTTTTGCTTATTTTCGGTAAGCAGAAAACTACCAAGAGAGAATAGAATATGTTTGTTATAGCAATAATAAAGTAGGAACCTACTTGCTTAAGGCAAACAATATCTTTTTAAAAATAATTATTGTTGATTTAAACTTGAGTCGCAAAAAAGTCCAACAGGTCAAGACACAGATCCGTCAGACATCAGTTGGAAACAGATTATCTAAAGCTCTTTGGGAAGGTCACTGAGGTGAGCACATGTTGCTAAGAATCCCCCTTTGCACAGATAAACAGGGCAGTACAGAAGGTCAAAGTTGAAGCAGTAAAGCTCTGCACAAGGTAAAAACTTGCAAAGAGTAGACAACCCACATATATAGATCGTGTCGCCGACCTGCACAGATTTCAAGTCTTTGATAAACAGGAAGAAACATAAACCTTAGAAATAAGTACAGATTTACAGAGGGACAGCGGTCAGCAGTTGTATTGCGTGTCGTGTCCCACTCTTAGCGCTCCTTTAAACTTTGATTTCATTGTTCAACTCAGCGTCTGATTGACTGAATTTGATTCGGGTGCGCTCCCCCGGCTGTGACATCTTGCAGGAGAAAGTGATTTAAACTTGGCTTAACTTGGTGGAAGTGGGCAATTAAAAAAAGAAACAAATGAACAGGTCATGAACTGCTCAGCAGCAACAACGCTCAGAGCTGGTTATTTGTATTCAGCAGAACTGAAGGGGGAAGAAAATGCGGCTCTTTATCATCCAAGTGTACTGACATAATTCAATTTACCATCTTTTCTGAATCTGTCCAAGCATTTCCTGTTATACCGCAAGCACATGATCCACATTAGCGAGCATGTGTTAACATATTTTGTATTACTATTTGAAGGTATTTAGGGATGGGTGACTGTGGCCGTGAGGTAGTGTGATCATACTCCAATCCAATCAGAAGGTTGGTGGTTTGATCCCAGGAAAGTGAACTCTGAAAAGCTCTTGATGACATGGCCATGGGTATACATGTGTGAGAATGGGAGAATTATAAATGGTATATGTAAAAGAGCTTTTAGGAGTCTTAAAGCCTTGAAAAGCGCCAAGTAAACGTAGAATTAGGCCTTCTTCTCACTGGACAACATTGTGTCTTTTATAATTCAGTAATCACAGTACAGTTACTAACATTGCCCGACACGCTTACTTTTATAAACTCAGTAATCACACTACAGTTAGATTCTCCTTTTAACAGACAAGAGGGATTTCCGCCGCAGGTTTATATGTACGTAACATTTGCTCGACTTGCGCGTCCACATGCAGTGCATAAACATGGCTGAGGCAACAGCGATAACTTTCGAGGGGTGGAGGTCAGCCCATTATTTTGAGTTTGTCCGAAGAAAGGACAGGAATGTGACGGTGAGGTGCAAACTGTGTCAAGGGGCCTCATTTATAACGCCGTGTGTAGGATTCACGTGGGAAGGTTGCTTACGTAGTAGAAATCAAAAAAATAGGTACCGACATTTTCCGATTCACCAAACATTGCGTACCGGCGAGGAAAGTGCGTACAGCACTTCCTACGCCGGTTTCCCTTTATAAATCCGACTCGAAATGCAGTGCAGCTTTTGCGGGCTTCACGTAACGCCCATATTTGCCTATAAATAGTCAAAGAAACGCCCATTCATTCATTCATTTTGACTGAGTTTATGAAGAAGATAGCAGGAAATGACGACAGGAAAGCTAAAAAAGACATCTCACACCGTGTCAGATTTTGGTTATTTTGGGGAGGTCGAGATAAATCATATTGTTTGGTGGATGCAGTTTGAACCAGAGTAGCAGCATGGAGGTCGGATCGTCACCAAAATAAATAAGTGGTCCGAAAAAGGTTCATGACAAAAAAAATACACATAGCCTTCCTCAGGCAGTGTGTTTGTACCGGGGACAGGAGACACCCCCTTGATGAGAAACTGTAAGAAATGATCGGGGAATCCCTCCGGAGTGGAGTCATGACGACTGGATCTGAATTATGTTTTCGTATTTGGTGGTTTTTGTCCCAGCTGTCGATCAGCTGTGTGCAGCGTCTCCACTGCAGCAACTCTCTATATCCACCAGTTAAAGGAAATACAACTAATGTGTTGTGTTATATTAGCTGTACAATTGACCACATATGGTGCTCTTAGTTTCCATACCTCCTGTGTTTTATGAGCAACTTATCAAGTCTTAGCAAACGGCATAAAACATGATTAAACATGGTAGTATATAAAACCATGCTCGTATCTATAGAAATGCAAAACGGCGTCAGTTTAGACGTAATTCTGTCCTCCTGCTTACCGCATAATTTATGAGAAAACATTTCATAACATTAACACAACATATTCGAGGTGGTTTTAAATAACATATCCGTATTTATTTATTTGTCCAAGTTATGTTTTTGTGTGCACTGAGGAGTCGCAAACAGGCGTTTGTTTAATCATTTTAAGATTTGCTTGAAAAATGAATTCTTCATATATGATAAATGAGAGATAACATTTTATTTATGGTATTATTTCCATGGGAGGACCGCACGTTTTCCCGTCAAGTTAGTATTTTATAAATCGCAAACATTGCGTAGAAACTGGCGTACGCCATTTTTTTTGCGTATATCCCTTTATAAATGAGGCCCCAGGCCAGAAGCTTTTAACCACTGCTGCAAAAACAATGTCAAACCTCAACAAGCACCTAGAAAGGCAACATGCTAACGTGAAGCTAATAGCTAAGGAGGACCTCCGAATCCAGAGAGAGGATGTCGAGTAAAGTAACGAGTAACACTGTAGGTGCGCCGCATTTGCGCTTCCGATGAGGCTCCCTCCGCAAAATGAAGCACCCTCCGCAGTCTGCGTGATCTGCCTGTAGGGAGGGGCGGCCCTGCGAGTAAAGTAACGAGTAAAGTAACGAGTAAAGTAACGAGTAAATATGTAGAGAGTAACGAAGTAAAGTAATATATTACTTTTTTTAAAGTAATATGTAATATATTACTTTTTTGGAGTAACGACCCCATCTCTGGCAGCAGGTAATTGTGTGTAAAACGGTAAACTGCTTCAGTGAACATTTAGTTAGATTGACTTCTATGCTAACTAGCAGACTAGGGTTGTCCTTCATGTGGCAATTTAAATTGATCTATACCTCCCAGACTAAGAAGCTAATCATTCTGGATCTTCCACTCACACAAAATGGTTAGCATTAGCTTTGCTTTGTTACACATTTGAGCTTGTTGTGAAGTCAGCTTGGCAAAATACATACGTCACTTATCTTTTTCCATAATACGATTTGGCAGGTATTTGTTATGTCATTAATATCCTGGCTTAGCCATGCCTTACTGTAAGCATGTGAAAGAGAAGGAAGAGTTACTCATGCTTATGACATGGCTTAGGTGTTTACTATATGATGTTATATTTACAGGCAATGAAAGCACACCTTGCAGCCTACTTATCCTGAAAAGCTTGTTTTCCACTCTGCTGGGAGGTGCAGCAGACTGCAGCATTCCTATTGTATACAACATTTACTAAACATTTGGCTGTGGGATCTCCCTGGTTCCTTCCACAAAAAGCAATGGAATTTTACCATTTGATTTTTTATTACAGAAAATAATACTGCAGTTCATGACACTTAAACATTTAGTTCAGCAGGATGATCTCAACATCATCCCTAATCATTTGTAATTACATAATTCCAACATTATTTACGATTGCAGGCTGGATTCATTCCACTGTAATAAACATGTTGGAACACTCCTCACAGGGACACATTACACCCAACATAGAGATAAGACCTGAGCTCCAGTATCTATGCAAGTATATTCCCAAATATTATAATGCCCAAATGTATATCAGGCTCAGCACCTCATGCAATTACTGAATTGAACTTCAGTGACTTTACTAAGTTAGTGTATATAAACAAATTACATCATTCTCCCAGGATCCGTTTGTTACAATATTAACATTGCATATATCTGTGTGTTGTAACATCAACCCAGTCAAACGATTTGACACTAAATCCCATTAATTTAGTCAATATGACCAATTACATTTTGTCCCATAAAAATGCAGAACTGTATCACAGGACTTCAATTCCAGCACAGTACATCTGACGTGCATGTACACATATTAAATAAAGGCTGAATGTCAGGTTCACATTATAGTAATTATTACACATAATGGACTGGATCCATCTTGGTACATTCTGTCATGCAGAATGCAGCATAGAGGTAGGAGGGTATATTAAGTTATGGAAGTTATAAAAAGAAAGGTCGGCACTCGGCAGGCATGACAGCCTTAAATGCTCATCTGCTCCCTATACTTAGACCAAGGTCTTGGGCCCCATATTGACCTTTGACAAAAAATATTGACCCTTTTACAAAAAATGTTGTTCATTATCGCACAGAAAGTTGTGTTTGAAAGTTGCATTAGAGAACAGGAAGAGGACCTTTTGTCCTTTCCACTACATTCTTATCCTCCATTATAGCAAGTTTTGCAACTACTATTCCTAAATGTAAACAGGCAGAGACTCACAGAATACTTTTGCTTCATTCACAAACTGCCTCGCAACAGATAACTGTCAATCAAGTAACACAAAGAAATCCGTGCAGAGCCACACAGTGTCCATTAATGACGATACATTTGCCTTTCTTCCTGTCAGCTATCCTATGGTTGCCAGGTTACTTTGGGCACGGCTGGCTAATAATATCTTCAACATGACAGCTGAACCTGACACTCCTTCACAGATGTACTTGGAAAACGAAAAATGTTCCACCTCACCGATACTGAACAAAAGTTACACATCGTTACGTCTGACTCACCTGCTGTGAGCACGCTCATGATGTATAAACAGTACGCTAGCATTAGCTTTAGTCTCATTAGCCAATCAAAGCTAGCTATTTGACAACAATTTATATTACAAAATGAACACTGCTGTTTTAGTGTAGTATCTGTTAACTGTTTGTTGAAATATATTGTGTCGTTTCTTGTTTTATAAGTCCGCATTTATGTAGACAATTAGAGGAGTGAGGTCACAAATTAGCAGGAGGACGTTAACAAGTTAGCGAGACAAGCTAACAAAGTTAAATCCCATCAGCAGCTCGATTTTTTCCATGAGGTTAAATAACAGTTTTTTTAGGTAAGTTTCAGTAATATTATATATTATCTTCGTACTTACACAACGCTTCTCGAAATCATCCAGGACACCATGTTTTCTGTCTTTGTTGTGTAGGGCTGTGTCAGTGGTAGAAGACAGCCCGGTGTTAACAGTGGCTAGCCTTAGCCTGTCGCTTTAGCTGTAAACTTCTTCAGACAAAACTTCGATGTGCGGATCCAAGAACAGCTAGCTATCTCTGCTGCGACATGTCAGACAACGTTAAGTCTTACTGCTCTGTTTTTGTAGCCATAGTTAAGCGATGGAGTATCAATCCAGTATGTATCCTGTTGTTTTGTTGCATTCCCCCAGGTTTCCTCCTTCCCTCTATACTTTGCTCCCACCAGTTCCTGGCACCAGAACGGTACTCAGATAGACCGTGACGTCGACAGGAAAGGAACAGCCTCCCGAGCCCAACTATTGGCCAGTTCACCTCGTTTAAAACAAATAACAACTATCATTGGGTCTCCATGTTTGCCGATGTGACTTTTGCGTTTGACAGAAGCGATGGAACTTCAAACTCACCGACCTGATCTCTGATTGGTCTGTCTTCGATTCGTGGCGAATTCCAACCAACGGGTGAGGCAGGCAATAAACTGTTGGTGGATTTCCCAGCGTTGGGACAACATTTTCATAGCAAAGAAAATTACTTAGATGTTCTAGTGTCCTTAGTAAAGACAAGAGTGGCAGGTTCCTCCTTAATACCAGATGCTTGCTGTTTTCAAAACACCTAACTAATTGAACAGGACATGAAGAAATCTTAATAAACCCCTTTGAGAACGATTAAAACCAGCATTCCCTTCCTCATTAGAAACATATATCGTTATTGACTACAGATTCGTGTAAATCATTGATCCATCGCCGTCTTCTTAAAAATAAGTATTAAAATATAATCGACCAAATAAAATAATCGAATTGTCTTTCTTTGCAGAAACAAACATGGAACTGTCATGATTTTTCGTTTTTGTGTTTACAAACTTAGTTTCCTAGTCTTCACTAGTGTTCTCTGTCGGTTTGTCCTCGTCCCCTTCAATGGTCCTGTCGGGTTTTCCTGTGCTCCTGTACATTTTGTTCCTCGTGATATGTACATGTTTAGTTTTTCTTTGTTAATCAATATTTTATAACTAAAAGGCTCGCTTTCTGTTAAATCTACTGCCATTTCATTTTTTTTACTGGGTCCCACTTCCTGCCAAACCCTGACAGAAACAAGGAGAATAAGAGAATAAGAGATCATCTTCCACGGATGTAGATTGTAGAAATAAGTGGGTCCTTCACATTTGAATGAATCTAAAACAGTTCAATAAAACACATGTTCTTGAATGTTGTCTGCCCAGAACTTAAATCCTAAAAGGTTTCCAAATGTGCATTGGCCTGTCAAATCATATTTGCTTTTAACTATTTGTCATGCATCTCTCAGGCTGGCTTACGCCTGTACTAAACCTTAGATTCAGATGTATTCTCTTCCATATTGTTGACATGCATCTAAATTGCTGTATTCTGCATGAATCACAGTTTAAAAGACAACATGTGTTCTATATTAACACTTGGTTGATAGTGAGAAAATGTGCCAAAGCAACATAAAAAAACAGTGGTTGGGAAATAGATGATTGTATACATTTATTCCTCAAGGCATGGCTCTGGAAAAGACAGCCCACTGGACACCTGAAATACAGATTCCGCGGACTGCCTTTGTCTGGCTCATCACGTAAACCACACCTGTCTTTAGCTCGTAATCATATTCATTACAGTTTTCCATACACAGAACTTGGCACACACAATCCCCATCTGTGAGCTCCAGCACGCCTGTCTGTGTGTGCATGTCTATGTGTTGGGATATAGTGATATCTGAGCTCATAAACATGTGTGTGAGCTTGTATGTGTGCAGCTCTGAGCTTGTGACTTTCTATTTATGCAGATGTGCATGTTAGTGACCACATGCTGATATGCATATGGTCTGTGTACATATGATGCGGGTGCATGGGGGAGGAGGCAGGTTGCATTCGTGGCTACTTGATATTCATGGAGGCGGCTGCTGCAGTGTGCAGCAGTGAGGGAGATCCCAGTGGAGCCTCATGGTCACACTGCCTGTCTGGGCCATCGTGAGCATCAGGATCACAGCTGAACACAAAAACCTTCACACCAGGCATTCAGCAGCTCCAATGCTAACCTCACAGCACTGTTTTACACACAGCTGAAAAATCTAGTTAGAAATGGACAACATGCAAATGAATCATAAGCAATATATTTAAAATCATCTATAAGTTAAAAACCATGTTGTATGTGGAATAACATTATTGCATCTTAAAGGCATGCACTCATGTAATATGTATTTGACATGACACAATATGTTAATATTCTTGTCAGCTGTTAAATGTCTTACTCCACCAATATGACTCGCCTCTGCTATGCTCGGTGCTTTTTCCTGCTTCTCTCAGGTT
Source organism: Notothenia rossii (assembly GCF_949606895.1). Lineage (NCBI taxonomy): Eukaryota > Metazoa > Chordata > Actinopteri > Perciformes > Nototheniidae > Notothenia > Notothenia rossii. The sequence goes on along the minus strand of NC_136910.1, from coordinate 26,280,996 downwards.
CAGTTCAATTCATTCTTAATTTCCCAATAGGTGAATTTTGACTTGCAGCAGAGCACAACAAACAACAACAGAAAGCACATAACAATACATGAACAAAATGTTGTCTCATGAGCATTTAGCATTTATTTTTCCCAGCATCATTTCATCTTTCTCTTTTTCTTTTCTCCCCTCTTGCATCCCACCCTGGAAATTGCTTCAGTCTGTGTGATTCTCATGCTTCTCACCCAAACCTCTACACTGTCTGTCCTCAAGATCCCTACACTCTGCACACTCATCAAAAGAACACATGCAGGCAAGCGTCCATAAAGCCACTTCCACAGAGAAGACACACACAATCATGTTTATCCTGATTATCTAGACTGCTGGAGTTGCTGACTTCAAAAAGGACATCAAACTGATGGGCATATGCACCCCTTGGGAGTCACCATGGTTCTGAATGATCTGGCTGACAGGAAACAACAGTTACAGGGTTAAGAAAAGACCCTTAAAGAATGTCATAATATGAGCAGCAGAGGAACAGACATGTTCTATAAAACAGGAGATTAGGAAGAATCAGATAAAGCAGTTTCCTGAGATTTCACACGCTGCAGGAGAAGATTGATCTCTCATTTTGAAAGCAGTGCTCTATGAGCAGTCACCCTTATCAGCCGTTACATATGAACATTATGACGACAGCCCTTGTGCTCTTATGGTGATGGTTTTAGAAATCTGTTGTAATTTTAAAGGGAATATCGTAGTTTGCTTGTTCATTTTTGCTAGAAATACTGTAATAATAACACATTTTGCATTCAGATGTGTTTTCCTTCTTCAGTTGGAGTTGGCCATTTGTTTGTATTTATTTCAATATTGCAATTGCTATAGTTGTTTAATCTGAAGATGTATTTAATAGCTAAAGCAGATACATGCACAATGTTTGAAACATGTGCAATGCTTTACCTTAAAACATCTGACATAATGAATGAAGCCTTTCCCCTGTAATGGCTTACACAAGCAGAGTTTCAAGCCTGTTGTAATCTTCAATCAGAAAAGAATGGAAAACAACGGAGGCCTAAACATAAAAAAAAACATAAACGTGGTACTCACTATTTCCACAATTTTTAAATGTATATATTTGAGCTATTTACTTCCCCACTTCCTTAAATTTTAGCTGTTCATTCATTTCATTCATTCAACGGTTATTTGCACAAGGTGGTTCAATGAGGTTGTTAAACTCCTTTTGCATAAGTGGTGCCCTGTGTACAAAGGATACAAATGCAGAGAACCTTTGTCACACGTTGCCATCATAAGTGACTGAAACATAAAGCTGCATCTGAACAAAATGGAAAATGAAATAAATAAAAGGAAGATAAAACAGATTTCAAACAAGCACTAATTAAAAAATCAAATGAAATATCTTTTTAAAAATATATATTATAAAATGTAATGCTATTATATATAATATATAAAAATACATTTACACTAACATTTTATAAGTAGATATTTAATTGATATATATTTTAAACGTCAACATTCCCTACATTTCTTCCAAGCCTATTATTAAGGCTATATATCACAGCTTTTTTTTGTTTTGTTTACCACCGTAATACCATCAGTAAAACTACAACGTACCATAGTAGACGTGTTACAACAGTTGTAATAGAAGCAGTTGTCTAAAAACTCTTGGTGTCAGCAGTAGTCGTGGCAGTTGCTATGAGCGCACATACAAGTATTTTCACCATCATAGTGCCCTTCTTTTCAACTGAGCGGAGGGACACAATCGTGCTGCGGCCAGTGAAAGCATTGGGATCCAGCGGAGATACACACGTATGGATAGCGGCGGTGATGCGGTTCAGTGTTCCGCCGTTTTTTTACGCTGAAAGAAAAGAGACTGACGCTCGAGCGGGTGGAGACTGCTTCACATTTAAATCCCCCGGGTTGGTTATTCAGCAACAAACAACGTTTCTTTTTTAAATTTTCTTTCTATCGTTGGAGTCTTTAGAACTGGGTTAATGTCGTAAATGACAGGTCGGTAAGGGCGTCGTTGTTGGGAAGTTTTTTCGAGGGGGGGTTTGACCAGCAAAGGGGCCATGGCAGTCGAGGCTCGGCCGGAGCTGGTCGGGAAGCGGTTCCTCTGTGTCAGCGGGGAAGAGCCGCCTGAAATCGGCGACACAGGTCGGTGGCCGTGGAGGTCCGGTGTCATACGAGCCGTTAACCACCGTGACAACGACAGTCTGGACCTGACGGTAAGGGAAACGCTGACTTTGTCCTCTTTTTTGGTCTGTTACATGCAAAGCAAATGGGAAAATCTCTGTGGTTGGTGGGCAGCCAGCGAGGCACTGGTGTAGGCTTGCGGAGCGGAAATTATTGTGTGGCTTTCTCTCGGTTATTATGGATGGTAATTCACTGTTTCTCTCAAATATTTGTCATTGTTCTTTTATAAGTTTGACTAGTGTTTCAACCACTTAGCTTGCACGTTAATAGAAGGCAGACTACCAGTAGGGGGTTAGGGAAATTAAACAGCTAGATCTGGTCAACATACTGCTTATTTACATCAAAATCTTCAGACTAGTTTTACTATTACACCATGTACTGTGGCTGACAAGCGTCATGCCTTCATATTCAGTCAGTGCTCAGAATGGTTAACCAGTGCAATGGGTTCCATGCATTGCGTCGAAGGTATAACGTTATTGTAAATTGTTAATATCAAACTAATGAATTTGTCATCGAGTTGGTGTTCGGTCTTATATCAGGCTGTCCTCTGATAGCTGCTGCTTTTGTACAACATGTGTAGGAATTTGAGCCTCAAATGCTATAATCTGCTATACTGCAAATCAGTTGACGGAGGTATGGTTAGCTCTCTTTAGATTTACCTCGCGTTACAGCATTCACGTCGAGTTAATCCCTGTTATCTCGTGGTTATTGGTCACAATCCCCTTTATTTGAGCGTGATAATCGACCGTAGAGCTTCGCCTGCCCTGGTTTTCTGGCGGACAACAACCCCTGCGACTCGGACAGACAGAAAGGAATGCTGGGACTTGTAAAAACATAAAACTGGCTTTATGTATGCTAAACACTGAGCAGTTTGTGTTCTTGTCAAATATTGTCTGCAATTTGAAAACATTACCATGCTGTCACTTGTAGCGCTTTAAGGAGAAGGCAATGTTCCTGCTTGAGGTGTAATTATTGCCTTCTTCAGTTTATCAAGTCAAGTGTGATGAAAAGATGGGAAATATATTAGTCAGATTTCCTCCCTCATTCAAAAAGGGCTATTTTTATAACATGCCAAAACCAGCAAACAATGAAATATTTGCCCTGACAAGCCCTGGCTGGCACATCCTCAGTCCTGTGTCCCTGTACAGTGAGCCTGCTTTCTTTTGTTCACACAATGCTTCTATCTGCAGATCACTGGCCAAACCCCACAACTGCTCGGATTTGATCATTAGTGTGATTTCTGGGTGAATTGTATCAAACGTATAGATGGCAAGACCTCAGATATTACTACGTTTATAAATGAATATCATCTAATGATCATTGGTCTCTGATAGGGTGCCATTTAAATCAGAGCCATAGGTGCTAGTTCAGTTATATTGCCTGCATATGCATTTGAAAACAGTTTGCCATGCATTGACTACTAATGGTAGTCTTTAAGTGATGCAGACCGTGGATAAATAGCAAGTATCACATTAGATCAAGTTGTCTTTTTATTTGTCACCGATGTGATGTCATTCTATGAATCGAATACACTGTCAGAGCTGAACACTGCTCTAATTTGAAATTGCATGCTCCCTCATCTACGCAGCATATTGCATGTACTTGTTTAAATATCGCACAACAATCATGCTCCCAGCTTTCTAATTCCCTTGTAGAATTGGTCCTTGTGTGTGATGTGGTTTAGGCAGTGAGTAGTGTTCTGGTTTAATTCCATACAATGGGGCACAGTCTCATTAGCAAGGGGCTTAACTAGCTGAGTGAATACAGTGGAGAAGGGTTGGAGATTAGATTAGAAGAAGTGTGTCAAGCCAAGCTGTCAGGTCTTTGTCAAGTGTATGTGGTCACTAAGGTTTCTGGTTCATAGCTTTACTGTAGGCTATATTGTAAAAAATACGCTGCCATTTCAAGTTCATGATTCAATACATATGAATATAAATTCATATAGATATAAGTCTGAGATCACTCGCCATCAAAAAACTCCGATCTGTTTGGTGAAAGGGTATCAGTGGTTACACGAATAACATTTCATTTCTTTGTTTAACACAATCAGCTCACCAAACTCTTCTCAAATAGCTAGGCTGAATAATGAAAAATAGAGCTGAAAACTGTCATTTATTATTGTTCCTGGATTGTCATGTTATAATGGTGATTTCATGGTTCTAACTTTACACAGTCACTGCATTTGATTGTCTACAATTAAAGTGAACTCATTGTTTTGAGCCATTTGGACATTGTTGGCATCTAAGGCATTGTGAAATAGTGAAAAGCATTTTAGGACATCTTATGAACCAAATAATGAATGAATCCGTTCATTGAGAAAATGAGGTGAATCATTAATGAAAACAATCATTAGATGCCGCCCTGCTTTAATATGATTTACGATGACACTTCTTTACAACTTTATCAGTCGGTATAAAGCTATGATATGTGCATTGTAAGATAGTTTTATTATTTCTATTGAGATGTCAGATAATTGAAGGTATTCAATGGAGTATTTGTGGTTGGGGGAGCAGTAGACTAGTCCAGTTTGACTGGCTTAGTGTTGACGTGGGTTCAACAATTAACAGAAGGACAAGAAAATATTAGAACTACGGATGCATTTTGTATTAATTTATTTGCCAATTCTGTGTATAGGATAGACTTTATGATGGCAGTTATAACGATGTAGTGTATGCATAGCCACCTTGGTAATAACTGTGGCTTTCCTAACTGCTTGTTCCTATTTTAATGTATTTTTGGTCATGAATGGACAGCTTCAGTTCATACATCGTCTAACAGTTAGTCCTATTAAGCAATACGCTGATGACCAAATAATAAATACCATTTCATGGATTTGATATAACGCAACAGTGGGGGTTCAGGCTCTGTCCTGGTTCTTGTTTTTTAATCTTGACGCTGCTTATCAAAGATATTGACCAAATAGCATGTGTACAGGGTAGAAGTTTTGTTTGCTGAGCCTATATCTGAACTGAATGTTATCACTAATAATGATAGCAGCAATGCAGTTGTTTGCTCACAAAACATTTGGTGTCGTACTGTTTGTTCCTACTTGATATACTATATATAGTCCTGCTCTTCCGGAAGAAGAACCCTTGTTCTTTTGGATTCTGTCATTAAAAGAAGTTCAGGAAACTATTCAAATACAGTACTCCATTAGTGGCACTGTAAACTCCTTAGTAGTGACCCATAATAACAGCCGTGTGGACACTTGGTTTTTGGTGGAGCTTGAGGAACACTGACTCCCGCTGAAAGGAAAAGGAAAAGCTCAGCAGCAGCACCCTACTCTGGCACATTAGGCGTTAAACTGCCCCACTCCCCTGGATTCACAATGAATGGAAAGAGCGGGGCCGCCAGGTCATTGCCTATAGGAGCCTTTGTTTTCCATTACAGTCCACCGTGTGTGTGTTAGTGTGTGTACAGTAGCCGTGCCGCTGGTTTGTTTTTAGGTCTGTGGGCTGAGGTTCATCTCTGTGTGGCTAATCAGCAGAAAAGGACAAGCTGTGACGGGGGAGAACCTTCCACATAGAGAATCCATGCATGGTTGTTGCAGTGCGGCAGTTCTAGCAGCTCACACACACCTTTCTAAGCTTTGTTTGAGTGTGTTTTGGGTTGTCAATAACAGCATCGTGTAGACTATCAACACAATCCAGAGACTTTAAAAGCTCTACATATATAATGGATTGACTCAATACGTGTAGGGACTCTCTGAGTAGGCTTCAGGTGTGTTTTAATATTTATGTTTACCATTTTTCACAGTGCAGCATGTCTTTGTGCTGGAGTCTACAGGTAGCACAGAAACTCCCATGTTTCTGTGGTCTGCTTTAATTTAAAACTAGCTGTAATTAAACATTTCAGTACAATCAGAGAAGAGCAGCTAAAAGTAGTCAATGGTGTCATGAGGAGTCTTTATTTATTCAGTTGATATTTGCACAGTAAGCTGCAGTATTGCTATGTGACGGCCAGGTTATGTGGCAGCGCAGTAACTGGATACTCAGAGTGTTAGTGGTTTGTTTTCTGGTGCCTAAGGAAACAAAATGTAATCTGAAGCCAGGATGGGCTGGCTGGATTGCTGGCTGGATGTACCCTTCCCCCACCTCTCTTACACGCACAGTGCACAGTGCTACATACGGCAGTCATAAAGTCTCCTATAGGCTTGCAGGCTTCCCAGATAACCCTGGGAATACATTAGGCTCTACTCCCCGACAGCTGCTGTTGTTTCCTGCAGGACCGTGTCGGACGTGAATGGTGTACTGTGCTACACTACTTCTATCCTCATCGCAAGGTTGAAATGGAATTTGTATTTTAGAGTAGGGATGCACGATATTGGTTTTTTGAAACCGATAACTTCCTGCTTCTCAAGACCGATACCGATACCGATAACTGATAATAATATAATATATATATATATTAAATGTACCTGTAGTTTTTGCACACCTTGTGGTAAAAAAAAGACTAGTAGTGAGCAGATGACATGAGCATTACTACTATGAACAAAACTAAGCCAAGAACAGTTTTGACTCTTCAAAGTGACCATATTTATTTTCCCAAATAAATATAATTGAGTCAATCAGTCAATGTCAATGACAATGTGTTTCCCTGAACAATGAGTGAACAATGAGTGGTCCATATTCCGTCTATCCATCGATAGGTAAAAGCCCCGGTGCCTTTGCAGCTGGCTTTGGATTCGCCGCTAGTTTAGCAGCGCAGGCGTCTTCGTACGCTTTTAACACAACATCGTAGCGATGGCGATGTTTCAGGTGACTAATCAGGTTGGAAGTATTATAGCTCGTTGCCTTTTTCCCTCCTCGTGGAACTTCTGCATTGCATTTGTTAATACAAATAGGAAGCGAACTATCTAACTCTGAAACTTTGAAATAGTCCCATACTACCGATGTTTGTTTACTGTCCTGGCTTCACGGCCGCACACCATTTACGTCACAGCCAGGCATGAGTTAGGGAGCGCTGGATTTGTGAAAAACTCCCCTCTTCCGAAACCACTAATACCACAGTACTGGCAAAACGGGAGGAGCCGAGTGAAAAACAAGCGCCCCTCATCCCAATCCACCCACACCGCAGTATTTTTTTCTTTTTTTTTACCCAAAAAATATATTTTATATTATCGGGGCAATTATCGTGCACCACTATTTTAGAGGCATACACTGCTAAAAATACAACATGTCTATTTAGAAAACTGACAAAAAAAACAGCCATGGCAAAATTAAAAGCAAAACAACTATCTGCAGTGCACAAGAGGCTTGAACACATATCACATTGACCACCAAGTTGATCTCCAAGCTCGAAGGATTGTGTTCTTTTTTGCTCCTATACCTTTCATATCATGGTGAATTCTGCGTATCTTTCCTATACTTGTGACAATTCCTGGCCCAAAAAGGCATTCACACAAACGTACTTCATCTCATGACCTCAGTTTGCAACAAGATTTAAGATTGAGAAATGAGTGTGATTTGGTGTGAATGTGTGGCCTTTTAGACGGGTGTAGCAAGAGTTTAGATTAAGTTACAGGGATACCTATTTGTACTGCCTGAAATGATGTTAGAGCCCGGATAGAACATCTAAAAGTGTTGGTCGGCTTTGCTAGTTCGGTGTCAAATGTATTGGATAAGGTACCGTAGATGTAGAATAAATCATTTTGGCATTGGAAAAGGATTTTAGTTTACAACTAATATGTCTGGTAAAGAGAGATATGCTTAACTATATCTTGGTTGTCCTGAACCCAGAGTGTTTTTAGTAAAACATCCAGCTAAGACTGTGACTGTGTCCTGAATATTGAATGAAAAACCCTCAGCCTGTCTGAGTGCTGTTATCTCCATCACACCATTACACATCATCCCCTGTACTTTCAACTGCTCTCAATGAAATCCGTCCTTCACTGATTTGAGATAAC